>NW_010967305.1:21972-22426 GCF_000463585.1 Tarenaya hassleriana
AAACATGTTTAGAGTTCGTCTAAACATGTTTAGAGAGCATTAGAACATTTTTAGAGTGCGTCGAAACATATTTAGAGTGCATCCAAACAATTTTTAGAGTGCGTCGAAACATGTTTAGAGTGCGTCGAAACATGTTTAGAGTGCATCCAAACATAGTTAGAGTGCATCCAATCCGTTTTGCAGGAAGCCAAAACGCTTTGACTGCCTCGTCAAATCGAAGATTCCAGCTCTTCGAAGCCTGCTTCAGTCCATAAATGGATCTCTGAAGCTTGCATACCTTCCTCAGACTCTTAGGATCGACAAAACCCTCGGGTTGTGTAATGTACACATCCTCGAGCAAATTCCCGTTAAGGAATGCGGTATTGACGTCCATATGCCATATCTCGTAGTCATAATACGCAGCTATGGCCATCAGAATCCGTATGGATTTAAGCATCACGACTGGTGAAAAAGT
>NW_010967305.1:23782-26366 GCF_000463585.1 Tarenaya hassleriana
TCCAAAATATAAAGGCCATTAAACTGGTAACCTTTACCATAGAATAAATCGCCTCTATAAATAGATATATATTTGTTCTCAATAACAAATCTGAAACCATCTGAGTCTAAACATGATATCGATATAATGTGCCTGCTGATGGCAGGTACAAAATAACAATCATGCAACTCCAATACAAGGCCAGAAGGTAAAGTGAGATCGTAAGTCTTGACGGTTAATGCAGCAACTCTTGCTCCATTCCCGACACGGAGATCTACTTCTCCCTTCGCCAATTGTCTACTTCCTCGAAGTCCTTACACATTTCCACAAATGTGTGAGGCACATCCGGTATCTAATACCCATGATGTAGAAGTAAACAAGTTCGCCTCTATAACGAAGATACCAGAAGTCGAAGCTTCTGTAAGCTTCTTCTTCCTCTGATCTTCCAGGTAGAGTCTGCAATTTCTATACCAATGCCCGATGGCATGACAGAAATAACACTCTTCCTTCTTGGACTCAGGCTTAGGTTCAATGACAACGCTTGCCACTTTCCTCTTGCCCTTGTTCTTGGAACGTTTCCTTTTGGTGGAAATCTTTCCAACAACTACCATATCATTCTTCCCTCGGCTCCCAGCTTTCTCTTGGAATGACACATTCAACTGATCAAACATCAATGAATTGTCCATGTCATCTAATTGCTCACGCAATTCCGAAGACATCTTTCCAAGCATCAAGCTGGACACGTCCAAATCATCATCCTCATGCTTCCAATAAGCATCAATGATCGATCCAGAAGCCGTGGTCAGAGGCTTATCCTTCATAAGGATAGATCGCATGGTGAGATAAAACAGATTCCTACAACAGATATGTTCTACACAAAAAGACAGACAAACAGACATAAAATATGCAAGTCACTTAGTACACTTACTAACACAGATAATAGATGCAATATGACAGGCTCCCACTAAGAAAAACACCCTCAATGAGTTTCTAAGTGAGCTAGGATCCATATTTCACATGCTTTTGAGTCAGCTAGGGCATGACGCTCAAAAACATGCTATTTAGGTAGACAACACATTGTCAATCACATCATATGTGATTCCTAGATGTGTATGGGATACTGATACGCTATCACTGCATGTTCCTCATCCCATCCTTACCATCAGATCCAAGTCCGACTTGATAACCCAATTCAAGCTCAACCATATTCAAGCTATGAGAATCACGATTTCTCCATACTGCCTCACCAAGATAATCAGGCACGCTCAGCTAGGGCATGAACCCGTAACCATGACGATCGAGGCCTTGACAGTTGCTCTACTAATGGGCGGTAATAGCTTGAGATTAATCATGAGGAAGAGGACAAAATTTCGGACTTGAGAAGTGTCTAAGGTCCAGTCCGGAGCTGACCAGAATCTGGTCCGCCGGACTGACCTTGGTCAGCTTCTCTGGTCCGCCGTTCTGTCCGTTTTCGGAGAAATTCTGAGCTTGGACCGGAGCTGACCAGATTTGGTCAGTCCCGGACCAACTCAGTCTATTTCTCCTGCTTCGAGCTGACCAGGAATCGGTGACTCTGTCCGAGTCAAAACTCTGACTCTGTCTAGGTCAAAACTCTGGGAGTTCTCTCGTTCTGACTCGATCGAGTCAACACTTGACTCTGGCCGAGTCAAAACTCTGGTAGACACTTTTTGGCCATGAGATCTAGGGTTTCACCCCGTTTCGATGCACCATCAAGCCGTCTTCGACCCCCAAACTCATCCATGCATCAAATAACAATCATAACATCATTAAATATGCATAGATCAAGCCTATCATGCAATTTTAACCATTAAAATTCATATAGGAATGCGACAAGCACGGCGATATACAGAGAACCAGACTCTGATACCACTGTTGGGGTTTCGTTACGGATTCCTAGCATGCGATCATATCGATCTAGGGTTTGGTTTACTAGGTTTCATGCAGCGGAAGGATAATCTAAACCTAGTCAAACGTCACACGCAACCAAATTCATCCGTGAAACCCCGTTTAATCGTGTATATCACCGTAGGAATCGAATACTTACCTCTTTCCTGAAGATCTGAAAGTAGCAATCGATCCAGGGCCTGTTTTAATCACCAAGAGCTGAAAGTACAGCTCCTCTACACGTATCCACACCGGCGGGAAGGATTCCAAACGCTTTTGGAACTGATCTGCTAGGATCTGTGAAGTGAATAGGGTTTCAAAGACTTGGGATCGAATCTCGGGAACTAGAACCTCAAAAGAAACGATTGTCTTGTGTTCTAGATCTGTCTTAGGGTTCTGAAAATTGAGTTCTCCTCTTAGGACGGCGTCCAACACCCCCATATAAGATTAGAAACCCTAATCCTTGTGAAAAGAGACTTTTTCCGAGTATTGACTCGGTCCGAGTCAGAACTCTGACTCGGTCGAGTCAGAACGAATCAGCCCAAACCCATTGTCAACTCTTGACTCGGCCCATTGAGTATTGACTCGGTCCGAGTCAAAACATCAGCCAAGCCCAAAACACTTTCTGGGCTTCGACCCGCATGGGACTGACTCGGTCCGAGTCAAATACTGACTAGGTCCGAGTCAGAAGGCTGAAAAC
>NW_010967305.1:30078-32369 GCF_000463585.1 Tarenaya hassleriana
AGAGTCGACGAGGAAAAAATCAAAGCCATTAGAGATTGGCCGACTCCTACCACGATAGGACAAGTGCGTAGTTTTCACGGTTTGGCTAGTTTCTACCGTCGATTTGTGCGAGACTTTAGTAGTCTAGCAGCTCCCCTCACCGCGGTCATAAAGAAGGATGTGACATTTGAATGGGGAGAAGCACAAGAGAAAGCATTTAAAGCTCTAAAGGACAGCCTCACTAGCGCACCCGTCTTAGTTCTCCCGAACTTCGACAAAACTTTTGAGATAGAATGCGACGCATCGGGGATTGGTATAGGAGCTGTCCTAATGCAAGAAAAGAGGCCCGTAGCGTATTTTAGTGAGAAACTCAGTGGGGCCACACTTAATTATCCCACATACGATAAGGAGTTATACGCTTTGGTACGAGTTTTAGAGACTTGGCAACATTACTTGTTGGCTAAGGAATTCGTGTGCATTCGGATCACGAAACACTGAAACACCTTAAGGGTCAGACCACACTTAAGCGAAGACATGCTAAGTGGTTGGAGTTCATCGAGACATTCCCTTACATCATAAAATACAAGAAGGGAAAAGACAATGTCGTAGCCAACGCATTGTCTCGACGACATGCTTTGATATCAGTCATGGAGGTTCGGATGCTAGGATTTGAAATCCTTAAGGAGCAGTATTCGACCGATCACGATTTCAAATCCCTCATAGAAGAATGTAGGAACGGTGCTTATGGACCATTTTACTTATATGATGGATATCTCTTTCGAGATAAGAGGTTATGCATCCCGCAAGGATCAATGCGAGATGTGATACTCCGTGAGGCTCATGGTGGTGCCTTAGCTGGCCATTTCGGAGTAGATAAGACGTTGTCCATCGTGCAAGAGCATTTCTTTTGGCCGCACCTTAAGCGAGACGTTAGGAGGTTTTGTGCTAAGTGTGTTGAGTGCCACCGAGCTAAGTCAAAAGTACAACCTCATGGACTTTATATGCCATTACCAATCCCTACGCAGCCATGGATAGACATATCAATGGATTTTGTCCTAGGACTTCCTAAGATCCAACATAAGGACTCCATCTTTGTAGTGGTCGATCGGTTTTCCAAAATGGCTCATTTCATTCCGTGTGCTAAAACGGACGATGCCAAGCACATAGCCGACCTATTCTTTAAAGAGGTCGTAAGGCTACACGGTATTCCTAAGACAATAGTATCCGATCGGGATTCTAAATTCCTCAGCCATTTTTGGCGGACCTTATGGAAAAGGATCGGCACTAAGCTCGTCTTCTCGACTACTTGTCATCCACAGACGGATGGACAAACCGAGGTCGTGAATCGTACCTTGTCTACACTCCTGCGCGCCACCATCGGTAAAAATCTAGGCAATTGGGTTGACTGCATTCCACACGTCGAGTTCGCCTATAATCGGGCCTCACACTCCGCGACTAAGCATTCGCCATTTGAGACCGTCTACGGTTTCAACCCAATCACGCCTATGGACCTTATTGCACTACCTAACGATGAGTTAGTAAACTTAGATGGAGAAAAGAAGGCTGAGTTCATCAAGCAACTCCATCAAAAGGTCCGGGAAAATATTGCTCGAAGGACGGAGCAATACATCCATCAAGCTAACAAAGGCCGGAAAGCAATGACGTTTAAGGAGGGAAACTGGGTTTGGCTACACTTTAGGCCTGAGCGTTTTCCAGATAAACGCAAGTCCAAACTCGCGCCCAGAGGAGATGGTCCTTTCCGAGTTATCGAGCGCATCAATGACAACGCCTACCGACTCGAACTTCCAGGTGAGTATAACGTGTCTAGTTCTTTTAACGTTGCTAATTTACTTCCTTTTGATGCAGGTCATGAATTTTCGTGGGCGAAAACTTCTCAAGAGGGAGGGAATGATGAGGACATAGAGACCGGACGCACGGACAAAGAGTTGGAACGCACGGAACGGGAGCAAGATAGCTTGGAGTGCAAGGAGCGGGAGCGGGATAGCTTGGAGCGGGATAGCTTGGAACGCAAGGAGCTGCCTAATGCCGAGCATATCTTCAATAGTGATGGAGAACTTCTAGTTGAGTCAAGGCCAAGGCATACACGCCCAAACCACAGGCCCGATCCACCCCTCACTCGAGCCAAGGCGCGTGCCCTTCGCGAACGCATCACCTTATTCGTCTCCGACATGCTGGACGAACTTCACTCCAAGGACATGAGCCCAGCCCATCTTGGAGCAGCCCATACACGCCACTTAATGAAGATTTCGGTCCATGATGTTGCTGAAGAAACACATTAGAATTATGTCATT
>NW_010967305.1:32729-33302 GCF_000463585.1 Tarenaya hassleriana
CCAACATCCTTAGCCGAAACACGTGAGTTCGAGTGCCAATACTTGTGCCGGTGATTGCGTTGTTCGGGCCAGCCTATATCCACGAGTTCGGAACTTACATCAGTCCGTTCTGAGACAGTATGTTGGTTGTAATGCTCTACGATGATCCGTGATATGACATTTTGACTATGTATTGATTCATTGGTTTATGAATGCATTACTTTTCCCGTTATATGATTAGCATGTTTGTTATATTACGGTAAATATCCTTGAATCATTGCAGATGATTCTAAACTCCCTGGTCAGTTATCATTGTGGGAACAATGATGAATTAAGACCAGCATGATGTGTGATAGATGATTATGATCATATGCATTAGATGCAAATCACAATCATGGGTTCTCGTTTGGAACGAGTTACTGGATGACCCGCATGAGATTGTCACATGGACATGAGTCATGACTTGAATCTCATACAGCGGTTCGTTCTTGGATCCTCAGACCTGAGATGTCTAGAGTATCTGATATGAGGAGTGACGTGTCTTGACTGCGTCAAACGTCGTCTTTAACCGGATGATCATAACGGCATTGCTCA
>NW_010967305.1:38328-45130 GCF_000463585.1 Tarenaya hassleriana
TTAGGGACGACACGAGAGGATGGGTCGATGCAGCATGTGGAGGCAGCGTGTATGATCTCTCTTTCGAGGCACTAGAAGCACAGATTGCTAAAATGGCTAAAGGGAGAAGCATTTCAGGGGAAATGGGCAGCAGACGGTCTTTGCCTAAGGCTGATGTCAAAGGTGATGCTAGCGAGTCTTCGGCTTTACAAGCCGTTCTTTCGGAGCTTTCTGCCCTCAAGCTGCAGCTTGCTAGGTCCGGTTCATCAAACCCACAGAAGGGTAAACCGGGCATGTACATGGTGGAACAAGCAGAAGAAGCCATGGAAGAAGTTGACTATGTGGGAAGAAATCAATACAACAATCAGTCGAACTTCTACAATCCGGGTAATCGGAATCACCCTGGCTTTTCTTATGGCAACCCGCAAGGAGCGTTAAACCCTCAGACTCAAAGCGGAGCGAAACCTCAGGGACCCCCAAGATTTCAGTCTAGATACCAGAATCAGGGCTACCAGAGCCAGAATCAGGGGTATCAGAATCAGGGCCAAGACTACAATCAGAGAAATCAAGGATACAGAGCCCCTCCGCCTCAGGCTAAGGAAGAGGAGTCAGAGTTAAAGTCGATGTTAGCCCAGCTAATGCACGATCAGAAAAACTCGTTTTCTAGCTTGGGTCAAGAGATGCAAGGATTCAAAGGGAAGCAAGAGAGCTTCGAGCAGAGATTGGATGGGTTGGATTCACATATCAAGATGATGGACAATCAGATTGCTCAGCTTGCTTCCCAGGCAACGAGACCTCAAGGCCAATTTCCGGGTAAGGCTGATCCTAATCCGAGAGAGCATATCAATGCCATAGGCCTGAGAAGCGGAAGACAGCTTCCGGAGACCTCCCCAGTTACCAGAGAAGAGGGAGAAGGTTCACACGAACCACAGAGGGCCGCCTTAGATAAAGGCAAGGGCCATGCTGTAGAGGGAGGAGAGGCGAGGTACATTCCGCCTCCTCCACAGGCACCCCCTCTACCATTTCCATCTCGGGCGAGGAAGTACAATGAAGACAGCCAATTCGCCAAATTTACGGAGATGTTGAAGAAGTTAGAGGTGACCATGCCGTTTCACGAGGTAGTTCTCCAAATCCCGTCCTATACAAAATTTTTGAAGGACATCCTTACGAAGAAGAGGGCGGTCGAGAAGGAGACAGTGGCACTTAGCACAGAAGTGAGTGCAGCCATATTGCAGACGGAGCTACCGCAGAAGATGGCTGATCCCGGTAGCTTCTCCATCCCGTGCAGATTGGGAAATGTGGAGATTGAGAGGGGGCTTTGCGATTTGGGCGCAAGTGTCAGTTTGCTGCCTCTCTCCATATTCAAGAAACTTAATGTCGGTGGGCTGAAACCGACGAGGATGGCACTGCAATTAGCCGACCGATAAGTGAAGTATCCCGCTGGGATCTTGGAGGATGTGCCTCTGAAGGTAGGGGAATTCTATGTCCCCGTCGACTTTGTTGTTCTGGACATGCCGGAAGATTCTAAAATCCCCATCATACTTGGTAGGCCGTTTCTGAACACGGCTGATGCTATGGTGCATGTCAGAGAAGGAAGACTTACGATGAAGATCGGAGATGAGACGGTTGAATTCAGACTTGATCAGAATCTCAAGCAACCACATTTGGTAGAGTCTTCCTTCTACCTAGACCTGATCGACACGTTGGTCGACGAAGGGAGGGATGAATATAGAGAGTCAGACCCCCTCGAGATGGCATTGAACGCGGTACAAGACATCATGTACTGCGATTGGGAGGAAGTCCGAAGCATTGTTCGGACTTTAGATTACAACTCATCGATTGAGCTAGACGCTGGAAATATAGGGCCGTTGAGCCCTTATCTTGTTCTGCCCGTGAGTTCCCTTGGCTAAGGGACGAGGAAAACGGAGAGGAGCCATCAACTTCTCCAAGTCATCAAGCTCCGGTCTCCTCCATTCAAGTCAAGCAGCCCGATGTGGAGATGAGCGGGAAGAAAGATTGGGATCCAGAGAGCGCGCCTAAGGTAGAATTGAAGCCCTTACCACAAGAGCTTAGGTATGAATTTCTCGGACCTAATTCTACTTATCCAATCATTGTGAATGCTGCCTTGACTGATGTGGAACTAGCTGAATTAGTTGCATTGCTTAGAGAGTATAGACAGACCTTGGGTTACACTCTAGATGACATTAGAGGCATTAGTCCATCCCTTTGCATGCACCGCATTCATCTAGAAGATAGTTCCAAAACCTCCATTGAGCATCAACGTAGATTGAATCCCACCATGAAGGAGGTAGTGAAGAAAGAGGTGCTCAAACTGTTAGATGCGGGTATCATTTACCCGATTTCGGATAGTGCATGGGTTAGTCCCGTGCAAGTTGTACCAAAGAAGGGGGGTATCACTGTGGTAGAAAATGAGCATAATGAATTGATACCCACTAGGACGGTTACGGGGTGGAGAATGTGTATTGATTATAGGAAGCTGAATTCCAACACCCGTAAAGACCATTTCCCGTTACCCTTCATCGACCAAATGCTAGAGAGATTAGCCTTGCATTCCCACTTTTGCTTTCTTGATGGCTACTCGGGATTCTTTCAAATCCCCATTCACCGTAGCGACCAGGAGAAAACCACCTTTACATGCCCATATGGTACCTTCGCAGGATGCCTTTTGGTTTATGTAATGCACCGGCGACATTTCAGAGATGCATGACTGCTGTATTTTCTGATCTTATTGAGGATGTTATGGAGGTGTTCATGGATGATTTTTCTGTCCATGGGCCCTCCTTTCCCGTGTGTCTAATGAATTTGCGCCGAGTGTTGGACAGGTGTGTTGAGGCAAATCTTGTGCTGAATTGGGAGAAGTGCCACTTCATGGTCCAAGAGGGCATTGTGCTAGGCCACAAGATTTCAAGAAGAGGGATTGAGGTTGACCGAGCTAAGGTCGAAGTAATAGAGAAGCTGCCGCCTCCACGAAATGTTAAGGGAATCCGGAGTTTTCTGGAACATGCCGGGTTCTACAGGAGGTTCATCAAGGACTTCTCAAAGATTTCGAGGCCTTTGACCGAATTACTTGCAAAGGACGTGCCCTTTGAGTTCACCCATGAGTGCGAGGCTGCCTTTGAGACTCTGAAGAAGGCGTTGATTTCTCCGCCTATTATTCAGCCACCGGATTGGGAAGCTCCCTTTGAGCTTATGTGCGATGCGAGCGATTTCGCCGTCGGGGCTGTCTTGGGCCAAAGGAAAGACAGAAAGCTGCACGCCATTTATTATGCGAGTCGGACTTTGGATGATGCACAAGTCAATTACTCCACCACTGAGAAGGAGTTACTCACCATTGTCTTTGCCTTTGAGAAGTTTCGGTCTTACTTGGTCGGGTCGAAGGTGATTGTGTACACCGACCATGCTGCTTTGAGCTTTGAGGTACCTCCTATCCAAGAAGGATGCCAAGCCGAGGTTAATCAGATGGATTCTCTTGCTGCAAGAGTTTGACTTGGAGATAAGGGATAGGAAGGGTACGGAGAATGGAGTGGCCGACCACTTATCTCGGATTGAGCGACATGAAGATATTCCCATTGATGATTGTCTCCGAGATGATTGCGTGATGGCTGTCCAAGTGAAAGAGAGAGACCCGTGGTATGCTGATTTAGTGAACTTCATTGTTAGCGGGTATGTCCCCCACGAGCTGGATTACAACGGGAAGAAGAGGTTCTTCAGAGACATCAAGGACTATTTTTGGGAAGAACCTTACCTCTTCAAGAGAGGCAAGGATGGCCTCTTTAGGAGATGTGTGCCCGAAGAGGAAGTCCGAAGTGTGATTCACCATTGTCACTCTTCGGACTATGCTGGTCATTTTGGAGCATCGAAGACCTCGGCTAAGATTCTTCAAGCCGGGTTTTATTGGCCGTCAATGTTCAAAGACGTTCATCAATACGTCTCATCTTGCGATGCTTGCCAGAGAACGGGGAACATCTCCTGCCGCCACGAGATGCCTCAGCGATACATCTTGGAAGTCGAGCCCTTTGATGTTTGGGGCATAGACTTCATGGGACCGTTCCCATCTTCCTATGGGAATCACTACATCCTCGTGGCGGTCGATTATGTCACCAAGTGGGTAGAAGCTATGGCGAGTCCCACTAACGACTCGAAAGTGGTGACAAAGATGTTCAAGAGGGTGATTTTTCCGAGATTCGGGACGCCAAGGGTTGTGATTAGCGATGGAGGATCTCACTTCATCAATCGCACCATAGAAGCGCTTTTGAAGAAGTATGGTGTGAGACATAAGGTGGGTACCCCGTATCACCATCAGACAAGCGGGCAAGTTGAAGTCTCGAATAGGGAGATCAAGGCAATACTTGAGAAGACGGGTCAAGGAAAGATTGGGCATCCAAGCTCGATGACGCTCTATGGGCGTATAGGACAGCCTTCAAGACACCCATCGGTATGTCTCCCTTTCAACTTGTCTATGGGAAAGCTTGTCACTTGCCGGTTGAGCTTGAGTATAGGGCATATTGGGCAATCAAGAAGCTGAACTTTGATTGGAAATCCGCTGCGGAGAAGCGAGTGTTGCAGCTTCACCAACTCGATGAGATTCGGTTGGACGCCTATGAGAATGCCCGGATTTACAAGGAGAGAACAAAGAGATGGCACGATCGTCGGATTTTGCAGAGAGAGTTCAGAGAGGGTGATCAGGTACTTCTCTTTAACTCAAGGCTCAAACTATTTCCAGGCAAGTTGAGATCGCGTTGGTCGGGGCCTTTCACGGTTAAACACGTCTACCCTCATGGAGCAATAGAGCTATATGGTTATGGAGGGGACACATTCAAGACCAACGCACAGAGGTTGAAGATTTACAACCCCGGGGAACACAACAAAGAGAGGAGCTCGATGAGCTTCTCTAATCCTCAAGACGATGAGCAACCCCACGGTCAAGCTTAGGACCATAAATAAGCGCTCTCGGGAGGCACCCCGAACTTGTAGATATCCTTTTTAGTATCCTTTTTAGCATTTGCATCTCATTTAGAATCATCCATTTGCACTCTCTCGATTGGGTTTGATGTTTTCCTGGTATGACCGATACTGCTTAGAACTAGATTAGACGGGCTGTGATGCAGGAAAACGGGGATCGCAAAAAGCGAAGTCGGGAAGCTGTCTGGCAAGAAGCAGAACGGACGGTCCACGTAATCACAGGGAACGTCCGTTCTGCAACACAGAACGGACGGACTACGTTCTCCGGAACGTCCGTTCTGGTTGAGTGGAACGAGCGTTCCCCTGTATGGAGCGTCCGTTCTAGGGCAAAAACTCGCAGTAAAAGGTAAGTGGGGTTCAGACCGCTCACTCTCCGTTCCGCACACACACTCCAGACCCAGTCCAAACTCTCTCCCTCCGGCGACTCTCCGAGCAGTTTCCGGCCGTGCCACCTCCGGCGAGCCTCCCAGTCCGCGGCGAACCCCCTCTCTCTCTCTCTCTTCCTCTCTCACTCTTGCTCCCACTCATTCCATACTCAATCCCTAAGGTAAAATCGAAACAATTTTTGAGGGATTGATGAGTATATGCCTTAATTCTTGCAAAATTGGTGTAGAGTAGACAAGATTTAGGGATTCTAGGGGTGATTGTTGCGAAAACCCGAAGGTTTTCGAAGCTCAACAATGGCGGAAATCCCGGAACGGACGGACTACCGGCTAGAACGCCCGTTCTGGTTCACGGAGAAGACGGAACGCAAAGCGACCTAGAACGGACGGTCTGCTAGGCAGAACGTCCGCTCCAGGTGCTTCGACGACGGACTGTGCAGAACGATCGTTCTGCACCTGACCTGTCCAGTCCGTCCGTTCCCGTGGCCGAAATTGCAAACCCGACGGTCTGTCACGCAGACCCGACGGACCGGGACCCCGTCCGCGCAGAAAAATTCACACGTTCGGTCCAGACGGCCTGAAACTGGACCGTATAGGACCGAAACACCGTGAGACAGATTTTTCGTTGTTTATCGACTTCTCACGATCTTTTTTCGAACCATCCGTGCTATGATTAATCATTCGATGTTTGTATCTTTGAGCAGATGGATTTCGAAGTATACTGCGACATTGCTCCCAAGACAGACCCATTTGAGATACCCGAGAGCGCACTGGGAGAACTCACAGAGTTAACGCCGATCACTACCACCCGCGCGCAGCCCCCACACATCCAGTATGTTCTCTCAGGACAGAGACGACGCCACGTTAGGTTGGCAGAACAGGACGCACTCATGTCATCGAATGATTTTCATTAACGATATAGTGACAGCGGAGTGTTGGGATATGTATACTTTCTTCGCTTATTGCTACAGCATTCTTTCCAAGAGACTATCTATCCTATGGGGGAAGTTTCGGGAACGGTTTTAGGGAGATATTTAACCTAGGTTCGGTCACCCCGAACTTGTATATATCCTTTTTAGTATCCTTTTTGCATTACACGTTTATTTTTTCTGCATTGGGAACTTAGATGCATGATGTGATGATGTGATCTTGATGTTGCTTATGTCTATGCTATGATTATATCAGTTTCACTTGATCTTCTCTCTTTTCGAGTTTTGATTTTGGAAGGTGAACACTATCGAGCAACCAAGACGATGCACAATGTGGAACCATTCACAAGTGGAATGCGGGGAGGCATCTTTCATCCTTGGACACAAGGTCATACACTCACTTTCCCCTCCTATTTCGCTTAGCTCCAAATTTCCTATTCCACATATCCGCCCCTTCGGATTTGTGTGACACCGCGGACGGTGTCTCGTTCAAGTCTGGGGGGGGTGCGCATCTAACATCGCTTCAAG
>NW_010967305.1:47460-47936 GCF_000463585.1 Tarenaya hassleriana
ATCGTCGTAACACGGGGTCGAACACAAGGACCGGTAGCTAAGTCTAAATCCTAATTGAAACTAAATCGAAGCAAGCAAGTGAAAGTGATGGTGGAAGTATATGGAAAGAATAGAAAATAAGGAAGCAAAGCAGTAAAAACGTGTAAACTAGCAAGTAAGGATGACCGTGGGTGTCGGGACCGTATTCGCGTGTATGGGTATATGCAAAGTATGCGAGAATCACGATATTGAATCTGTATTCGGGGATCGTCAAGCAACAAAGATAGAGAAATCACCTCCCGGCATATAACTCACTATCTAAGGTTTTCTAAATCCATATCCCTATGTGATTTATCAAACTAGATGCATGAAGAACACTATCATCAACCCTAGATCGATCAAACCATATTCCTATGTGAATAATACGATCTATTCTATCGATTTCGATCCGAAACTAAACCCATATTCCTATGTAGTTCAGAATCTGAAATAATTGG
>NW_010967305.1:48406-53587 GCF_000463585.1 Tarenaya hassleriana
CGAAACAAATCCAAATCGCAACCAAGTTAGGGTTCAAACATACCCAAAACACAAACGAATCCCTAACCCACAGCCGTGGATCTACTCACGGTTCATGGAAAAACACTGAGAAAAACTAGAAACAGAAAGAAAAGAGGGAGAAGAAAGGCTCATGTCGACAGCAAGCGATCTTCACGTTCCAAGTCTCCTTCTTCTTCCCGAAATCCCGTAAACTCCTATCTCTCTCCCCAAAGCTCTCCAAAGTCTGTATATAGTCTGTCTCCCCCTCTAGGACGTCTGTAGAGTCTTTTTATAAACCCTAGGCGGCGCTCCCAAAGTCCTACTCCCGTTCCAACTCTGAAAATACGAATCTGGGCTTTTTCTGGGTTTTGACTCGGACCGAGTCAGTACTCTGACTCGACCGAGTCAAAACGAGATTATTAAGAATTCGGCCCAGCTCATTCTTCTGACTCGGGGTGTCTGACTCGGGCCTTCTGACTCGGGGTGTCTGACTCAGGCCGAGTCAAGGCGGGAAATTCTTGACTCTTTCATCTTTTTAGCTCCAGATTGCTCCCGTCTTGCTCCAAATCGCATCCGAGACATGTAATCCTATGAAAACACAACCAAACCGAGTTTCGTGGCCTAACACGCCTATAATGCCTACAAATGAACATGATCCTCATATAAATCCTATAAAAACGTCCAGGAAATATAGAGAGAATTAGGAGTTATCAGGAAGCTTGAGGATGATGATCTGGACTTGTCTAGCTTGATGCTTGGAAAGATGTCTTCGGAATTGCGTGAGCATTAAGATGACATGGACAATTCATTGATGGTTGATCAATTGAATATGTCATTCCAAGAGAAAGCTGGGAGCCAAGGGAAGAATGATATGGTGGTTGTTGGAAAGAGTTCCAGCAAGAGGAAGCGTTCCAAAGGTAAGGGCAAAAGGAAATTGACAAGTGTTGTCACTAAGCCTAAGCCCAAACCCAAGAAGGAAGAGTGTTATTTCTGTCATGCCATTGGGCATTGGTACAGAAATTGCAGACTCTACCTGGAAGATCAGAGGAAGAAGAAGCTTGCAGAAGCTTCAACTTCTGGTATCTTCGTTATAGAGGCCAACTTATGTACTTCTTCATCATGGGTATTAGATACCGGATGTGCCTCGCACATTTGTGCAAATGTGCAGGGACTGCGAGGAAGTAGACAATTGGCGAAGGGTGAAGTAGATCTCCGCGTCGGGAATGGAGCAAAAGTTGCTGCATTGACCGTCGGGACTTATGATCTGACTTTACCTTCTGGCCTTGTATTGGAGTTGCATGATTGTTATTTTGTACCTGCCATCAGTAGGAACATCATATCGATTTCATGCTTAGACTCAGATGGTTTCAGATTTGTTATTGAGAACAAATGTATGTCCATTTATAGAGGCAATTTATTCTATGGTAAGGGTTACCAGTTTAATGGCCTTTATATTTTGGAAGATGAACCATCTGGATACAGGTCGATCTATAACGTAAGTACCAAGCGGTTTAAGCCGAACGACTTAAACCCGACCTATCTCTGGCATTGTCGACTTGGCCACATCAACGAGAAACGCATAGCGAAGCTTCATTCTGATGGACTTCTTGATTCTTTTGATTATGAATCAATCGAATCATGCGATTCATGTTTGATGGGCAAGATGACAAAATCTCCTTTTACTAGAAAAGGAGAACGGGCTACAGAGTTGCTAGAACTCATACATAGTGATGTATGCGGTCCTATGAGCTCTCCCGCTAGAGGAGGTTATCTGTACTTTGTTACGTTTACTGATGATTTCAGTAGGTACGGTTATGTCTAAGATGAGACATAAGTCTGAAACGCTTGAATTGTTCAAGATTTTCAGAAACGAGGTACAGAACCAACTTGGCAAGACGATCAAGTTGCTTCGATCTGATCGAGGTGGCGAGTATATGAGCCAAGAGTTCACTGACTATCTGGCAGATTGTGGGATTGTCTCACAGCTGACTCCACCTGGAACGCCACAATGGAATGGCGTTTCCGAGAGGAGGAACCGAACCTTATTGGATATGGTACGGTCTATGATGAGTCAGGTCGATCTTCCTAAATCCTTCTGGGGATATGCTTTGGAAACAACAGCGCTTATACTGAACAACTGTCCAACAAAGTCGGTTCAGAAGACTCCATATGAGATATGGACTGGGAAGCGTCCCAGGTTAGCATTCATGAAGATTTGGGGATGCGACGTTTACGTGAAACGTCTGGCTTCTGATAAGCTATCCGCCAAGTCTGATAAATGCATATTTGTGGGTTACCCTAAGGAAACTAAAGGGTACTGGTTCTACAACCCATCTGAGAACAAAGTGTTTGTTGCTCGGAATGGATCTTTCTTGGAGAGAGAGTTCGTCTCCAAGAGAGTCAGTGGGAGTAGAATAGATCTCGAAGAAGTTCGAGAACCACAAATAGTCGAAGAACCGAACGAACAGGTCGAAACAGTCCAACCTGTATCACGAGTTGTTGAGACAGCACCTCCTAGTGAACCTCGGAGATCTGGTAGAATTCACCAAGAGCCTACAAGATATGGTTTTCTTGTGACTGGAAACAACGAACTCATGTTGTTAGAACATGACGAGCCTACGTCGTATTCAGAGGCTGTGGCGAGTTCCGATTCCGAGAAATGGCACCAGGCCATGGAGTCTGAGATGCAATCCATGTACGACAACAAAGTGTGGACTTTGGTCGATTCATTCAATGGTATTAAAACCATTGGATGCAAGTAGGTTTTCAAGAAGAAAAACGACATGGATGGCATCGTGCATACCTATAAGGCACGACTCGTGATCGAATTCGAGTGCCACTTTGGCCGGTGATCGAACCTAGTCCATACTCTCTCCGGAAACAGCCCTTCCGCAAGCCCGTGGCGTATATCATAGATGGACGTCAAGACCGCATTCCTTAACGGGAATTTGCTCGAGGATGTGTACATGACACAACCCGAGGGTTTTGTCGATCCTAAGAGTCCGAGGAAGGTGTGTAAGCTTCAGAGATCCATTTATGGACTGAAGCAGGCTTCGAGGAGCTGGAATCTTCGATTTGACGAGGCAGTCAAAACGTTTGGCTTCCTGCAAAACGAAGATGAGCCATGCGTTTACAAGAAGGTCAGTGGGAGCGCAGTGGTCTTCCTTGTACTTTATGTGGATGATATATTGCTCATCGGAAATGACATTCCTACCTTGCAAGGAGTAAAATTCTGGCTAGGATCGGTCTTTTCGATGAAAGACTTAGGAGAAGCCGCCTACATTCTAGGCATCAAGATCTATAGAGATAGATCGAGAAGGCTTCTTGGTCTAAGTCAGAGTACATACATTGACAAGGTCTTGAATCGGTTCAAGATGCAAGACTCCAAGAGGGGTGCCTTGCCAATGGGACATGACGTGGCTCTTAGCAAGTCTCAGTGTCCAAAGACACAAGATGAGCAAGAGCGCATGGGTAGGATTCCATATGCCTCGGCAATTGGATCCATCATGTACGCCATGTTATGTACTCGTCCGGATGTATCATATGCATTGAGTATAACTAGTAGATATCAGTCTACACCAGGTGAGGCTCACTGGATTGCGGTCAAGAACATCCTTAAGTACTTGAGAAGGACTAAGGATTTGTTCTTGGTGTATGGCGGATTGGAAGACGAGCGCGCTATAAAGGGTTATACCGATGCTAGTTTCCAAACCGACAGAGATGACTTCAGATCGCAGTCAGGTTACGTTTTCTGCCTAAACGGTGGGGCTATTAGTTGGAAGAGTTCCAAACAACCAACCGTTGCAGATTCGACTACAGAACCCGAGTACATAGCAGCATCGGATGCAGCTAAAGAAGCTGTTTGGATCAGGAAATTTGTGGGAGACCTGGGGGTCATTCCTAGCGTTGCAGATCCCATTGACTTGTACTGTGACAACAATGGTGCGATCGCACAAGCAAAGGAACCCCGGTCACACCAGAGATCCAAACACATACTCAGGCGATTTCACGTGATTAGGGAAATCATCGACAGAGGAGACGTGAAAATAAGTAGAGTGTCGACAGATGATAATATTGCCGACCCGCTGACGAAGCCTCTCCCTTCGTCAAAGCATGATGGTCATGTTATGGGTATGGGGATTAGATGCTTGTAGGATAGATCATAGAGCATAGTGGGAGATTGTTGGTTGTAATGCTCTACGATGATCCGTGATATGACATTTTGACTTGTATTGATTCATTGGTTTATGAATGCATTACTTTTCCCGTTATATGATTAGCATGTTTGTTATATTACGGTAAATATCCTTGAATCATTGCAGATGATTCTAAATTCCCTGGTCAGTTATCATTGTGGGAACAATGATGAATTAAGACCAGCATGATGTGTGATAGATGATTATGATCATATGCATTAGATGCAAATCACAATCATGGGTTCTCGTTTGGAACGAGTTACTGGATGACCCGCATGAGATTGTCACATGGACATGAGTCATGACTTGAATCTCATACAGCGGTTCGTTCTTGGATCCTCAGACCTGAGATGTCTAGAGTATCTGATATGAGGAGTGACGTGTCTTGACTGCGTCAAACGTCGTCTTTAACCGGATGATCATAACGGCGTTGCTCAGATACGTTCACGAATCATATGCAGATAGTAGACATGCAATACGGGACTTGTCACCTCCTACGCAGGAGAGATGTCGCTGGGCCCCTCGTGGAAATCGGACTGTGAAAATGCGTGGCCACGCTATAGATGAATGTACATCTATATTATCAGTCGGTTTGCCTAGACGAGTAAGCGGTTGAACTTGAAGGGTGGCTCATACCATGCCCTTGTTCAACATACGACATCGTGAGACAAAGGATCAGAACTCGAACTAATGCTGGCGTCACCTCCTACACAGGAGAGATGTCGCTGGGCCCCTCGTGGAAATCGGACTGTGAAAATGCGTGGCCACGCTATAGATGAATGTATATCTATTTTATCAGTCAGACGAGTAAGCGGTTGAACTTGAAGGGTGGCTCACACCATGCCCTTGTTCAACCTATGACATCGTGAGACAAAGGATCAGAACACAAGTGCCAGACCGTCCATTCCAGACCTGGAACGGACAGTCCAGGGGCTCAGACCGTCCGTTCTGCGTTGAAATACGGAACGTCCGTTCTACGTAGAAA
>NW_010967305.1:53948-55432 GCF_000463585.1 Tarenaya hassleriana
GATTGTTCGAGTTATTGCACAATTGGTTTTGTGTGACGTTTGGCTAGGTTTAGATCTTTCCTTCCGCTGCGTGAAACCTAGAATCCAAACCCTAGATCGATGAGATCGCATGCTAGGAACCCGAAGGGAACCCAACACAGTGGACCGTCCATTCCAGAGTGTCTGGACCGTCCGGTCTGCAGAAGCACGTGGTTCGTCCGTTCTCATGTATAGACCGTCCGTTCTACATCCAGAACGGACGGTCCGAGACCCAGACTCTGAGATTTTTCGTATCGTACGTGTTATGGGCCATGCCAAAGCTGGGTGTACCGTATTATCTTGGTGAGGCAAGATGGAGAAATGGTGGTTCTCATAGCTTGAAAGTAGATGCTTGATCTAAGTGTGGTTTCGAAAATCCCTTGTTTATGTAATGCTAAGTGTGTACCTCCCATTACTAGAGCGCTTGTCAAGGCATCGATCGTCCGTAACACGGGTCATGCCAAAGCTGAGCGTGCCGGATTATCTTTGTGAGGCAGGGTAGGAAATCGTGGTTCCTACAGCTTGAATATGGTTTATCTTGGGTTAAGTTGTCAAGTTTTGACTTGAAACTTACTGGTACAGATGAGACGAGTATGCAATGATATTTGATATCATAAGTCTCATAAAGGATCTAAGAATCACATTGGATGTGATTCACATTAGATATCTACCTAAATAGCATAAGGTTGAGTGTAAAAACTTGTTCTTATGTGAAATACGGATCTTAGTCCCATATAGAAAATTATTGTAGAGTTATTTTTCTTTATGGGAATACAGCTCATCTTTGCATCTGTGTTGTCATTGTTTGGTGATGGACTAGCTGGTAGTGGATCTAGGCTCTTTATGGGAATATAGCTCATCTTTGCATCTATGTTGTCATTGTTTGTGTTGGGTTTCCTGGGATCTCTAGAGCGAATCCTATTCCTAAGAGATCAATTCTAGGGTTTGCGCAGCGGATATAAAACAAAATTTAATAAACCCTAGAACCATGCTTCTAATGAATCGTAGAAACGTTAGAACGCTTACCTCAATCGATCCGGGGCATGTATCAATCGAAGAACACGTCTGATCACGAAAGGCATGAAGAAACCTCGCCCTCTACACGTATCCACACCACGGGATGGATTCCAACGGTTGGAACTTGTCTGCTAGGACTCGAATCTCTATTCGATATGTGCACCGAAAAATCTCGAGACTTAGAACTCGTTTTTGGATCTCCAAAAACTCTCTCTTTTCTGCCAAAAATCGGCTCTCTTTCGTCTCTTGCGAGTTAGGGTTTTTAATCTCCTTCTTATAAGATGATTTAACCCTAATTCGGTTTAATTTCTCTTTCGTCTCTTGCGAGTTAGGGTTTTTAATCTCCTTCTTATAAGATGATTTAACCCTAATTCGGTTTAATTTCGGTTTAATTTCGGAAAAACTGAAGCCCGGAACGGACGGTCCAGAAATACACGCGGACCGTCCGT
>NW_010967305.1:55899-58057 GCF_000463585.1 Tarenaya hassleriana
TCTGAAATAGACGACGTTCGTCTATAGTGCGGCCACACATTTCTACAGTCTCGCTCACACGAGGGGCCCAGCGATATCTCTCTCTTTTACGAGAGGTACAAATCCCGTCTTGACTATCTACAATCCATCACATGATTCGTTTCGTACCTGATATACGTCTTTATAGTCCTCCTGTTACGCAAGATGTTTGATGTATTCAAAGCACGTAACTCCTCATGTTGGATTCCGTAGATATCTCAGGTCTTAGGATCCAATCATGGAACCGCCATATGAGATTCAAGTCATGACGCTAGTCCATGTGACAATCTCATGCGGGTCAATCAAGTATTCCGTTCTTTAACGAATACTTATGACAGTGATCGTATCCAATACCTATGATCATCACTATGATCATCAATCACACATCATACTAGTCTTATTATGTCATCATTCCCATAATGACACAAGACTAGGGAGTTTAGTATCATTCATAATGATACATGGATTTCATAACAAATCTAGTATGCAAGAACATGTAATGAATCAAACAATCTCATAAAACCATAGAAAGTATCAATACATCGAATGTATCTAAAGAAAGCTCATAAACAGTACATCATAGAGCACTAAACCAACAACCTTGACTCCTTGATGCATTCATTCAATAGGGTTGCGATTGAAAGTGAAGAAATTCGGTTCAATCCAACCTAGGATTTTGACAAGAGAGTTCAATGCACTCAAGATTCCACTCCAAGTTACGAAAGTAGATGGAATGTCCTCTTGGGTAGCGGGTATTTAGCTTGAGAGAGCAAATCCCGATCTTTATCTTGGAATCCCTAATTTCAAAGGAAGTATGAAATAGATTCTCAATATTTAACACATCCCGCATGTTGGTGAACCCCGAAAGAAAGAGTGAAATGGTAGTTGGTGGAAAGAGTTCCAGCAAAAGGAAGCGTTCCAAGAGCAAGGGCAAGTGGAAAGTGACAAGCGTTGTCATTGAACCTAAGCCTAAGTCCAAAAAGGAAGAGTGTTATTTCTGTCATGCCGTTGGGCATTGGAACAGAAATTGTAGACTCTACCTGGAAGATCAGGAGAAGAAGAAGCTTAAAGAAGCTTCGACTTCTGGTGTCTTCGTTATAGAGGCTAATTTGTTTACTTCTACGTCGTGGGTATTAGATACCGGAAGCGCCTCGCATATTTGTGGAAATATGCAAGGGTTGCGAGGAAGTAGACAATTGGCAAAAGGAGAAGTAGATCTCCACGTTGGGAATGGAGCAAAAGTTATTGCATTAGCCGTCGGGACTGATGATCTGACTTTACCTTCTGGACTTGTATTGGAGTTGCATGATTGTTATTTTGTTCCTGCTATCAGTAAGAACATTATATCGATTTCATGCTTAGACTCGGATGGTTTTAGATTTGTTATTGAGAACAAATGTCTGTCCATTTATAAATGTGACTTATTTTATGGTAAAGGTTACCATATTAATGGCCTTTATGTTTTGGATGACGAACCGTCTAGATACAGGTTAATCTATAACGTTTGTGCCAAACGGTTTAAGCCGAACAACTTAAACCCGACCTTTCTCTGGCATTGTCGTTTAGGCCATATAAACAAGAAGCGTATACAGAAGCTTCATTCTGAAGGTTTTCTAGACTCATTTGACTTTGAGTCTCTTGAATCTTGCGAGTCTTGTTTGATGGGCAAGATGACAAAGCATCCTTTCAAGGGGAAAGGACAGAGAGTGACAGAGTTATTGGATCTGATACATAGTGATGTATGCGGACCAATGAGCTGTCCAGCTAGAGGAGGTTATATGTACTTCGTTACGTTCACTGATGATTTCAGTCGATACGATTATGTCTATTTGATGAGACATAAGTCTGAAACACTTGAAATGTTCAAGGCTTTCAAAAACGAAGTGCAGAACCAGCTTAGCAAGATGATCAAGACACTTCGATCCGATCGTGGTGGCGAGTATATGAGCCAAGAGTTCACTGACTATCTGGTTGATTGTGGTATTGTATCACAATTAATTCCCCCTGGAACGCCACAGTGGAACGGCGTGTCTGAACGGAGGAACCGAACACTGTTAGACATGGTTCGGTCAATGATGAGTCAGACAGATCTTCCGAAGTCCTTCTGGGGCTATGCTTTAGAGACCGCTGCATACCTGCT
>NW_010967305.1:58408-59676 GCF_000463585.1 Tarenaya hassleriana
GCGAGGCGCTTCCGGTATCTAATACCCACGACGTAGAAGTAAACAAATTAGCCTCTATAACGAAGACACCAGAAGTCGAAGCTTCTTTAAGCTTCTTCTTCTCCTGATCTTCCAGGTAGAGTCTACAGCTCCATTTTTGTCACAATACATAGCAATGGGGCTATCAGCACTCGGAATGACACCCAAGTCGCCAACAAACTTCCTGATCCAAACAACTTCCTTTGCTGCGTCCGACGCTGCAATATACTCAGCATCGATAAGGTCTTGAAACGGTTCAAGATGCAAGATTCCAAGAAAGGAACCTTACCGATGAGCAGTGGTACAGTTCTCTGCAAGAGTCGGTGTCCTACGACACCTGATGAGCGAGAATGCATGGATCGGATTCCATATGCTTCGGCAATTGGATCCATCATGTATGCCATGCTTTGTACTCGACCGGATGTATCCTACGCGTTGAGCATTACGAGTAGATACCAGTCAGATCCAGGTGAGTCGCACTGGATCGCCGTCAAGAACATCCTGAAGTACTTGAGAAGGACTAAGGATGTATTCTTGGTATACGGTGGGTCGGAAGACGAGCTCGCTGTAAGAGGTTATACCGATGCTAGTTTCCAGTCAGACCCGGATGACTACAGATCGCAGTCTGGCTATGTTTTCTGCTTGAACGGAGGCGCTGTTAGCTGGAAGAGTTCCAAGCAGGCGACCGTTGCAGATTCTACTACAGAAGCTGAGTATATTGCAGCGTCGGACGCAGCAAAGGAAGCTGTTTGGATCAGAAAGTTTGTTGGTGACTTGGGTGTCATTCCGAGTGCTGATAGCCCCATTGCTCTGTATTGTGACAACAATGGAGCGATCGCACAAGCGAAAGAACCCAGATCCCATCAATGATCCAAACACATACTCAGACGATTTCACCTTATCAGGGAGATTATAGACAGAGGAGACGTGCACATTTGCAGAGTGTCGACAGATGACAACATTGCCGATCCGTTGACGAAGCCTCTCCCTTCGTCGCAGCTTGAGGGTCATGTTAGGGATATGGGCATTAGATGTTTAGCAGTTCATGATTAGAGCAAGTGGGAGATTGTTGGTTTAGTGCTCTATGATGTACGGTTTATGAGCTTTCTTTAGATACAATCGATGTATTGATACTTTCTATGGTTTTATGAGAGTATTTGATTCATTACATGTTCTTGCATACCAGATCTGTTATGAAATCCATGTATCATTATGAATGATACTAAACTCCCTAGTCTTGTGTCATTATG
>NW_010967305.1:59931-61115 GCF_000463585.1 Tarenaya hassleriana
CGCCCTCTACACGTATCCAGACCTCGGGATGGATTCCAACGATTGGAACTTGTCTGCTAGGACTCGAATCTCTATTCGGTTTGTGCACTTTGATAAAACGAGACTTTGAATTCCTTGAACTCTTTGGATCTCACCAAAAGCTCTTAAAGTTCTGCCAAAGACCGGCTCAAAAAGTATTTTTTGAATTAGGGTTTTAATCTTCTTCTTATAAGGTGATTTAACCCTAATTCGGTTTAATTTCGGTTTAATTTCGGAAAAACTGAAGCCCGGAACAGACGGTCCAGAGATACACGCGGACCGTCCGTTCCAGCACGTGGAACGGACGTTCCGCTCACGTGGACCGTCCGGTCTGGTTCGGGCGGACCGTCCGTTCTGGACTTTCTGGTCCGTCCGTTCCAGCCCCTTCCGTCTCGGTTTTTCGTCGTTTTCTCTCGTGCATTTGTCCTTCCGTGCGTGTGTGACCCTGTAGGCTCATTCGATATAGCAGTATAACCCGAAATCTCTATTTCGGATATACAAGTCATAGGCGGTCTCTAGCAAGACACTATGACTACCTATCTCGAATAGAGTTTGTTCGTGATCTTTACGAACGCCAGAGATGATTCCGGTTGATGATCCTTTTGTATCGTGATATCATATGTCGAACATAAGGCATGGACAAGCCACCTTATCTGATTCGACTGCTTTCTCGTTCACTAAGTTCGACTGTCTGAAATAGACGACGGTCGTCTATAGTGCGGCCACACATTTCCACAGTCTCGCTCACACGAGGGGCCCAGCGATATCTATCTCTTTTACGAGAGGTACAAATCCCATCTTGACTATCTACAATCCAGTACATGATTCGTTTCGTACCTGATATACTGTTTATGAGCTTTATTTAGATAATGTATTGATACTTTCTATGGGTTTTATGAGAGTATATTATTCATTACATGTTCTTGCATACTAGATCTGTTATGAAATCCGTGTATCATTATGAATGAGTATATTGCAGCGTCGGACGCAGCAAAGGAAGTTGTTTGGATCAGGAAGTTTGTTGGCGACTTGGGTGTCATTCCGAGTGCTGATAGCCCCATTGCTATGTATTGTGACAACAATGGAGCGATCACACAAGCGAAAGAACCCAGATTCCATCAACGGTCCAAACACATACTCAGACGATTTCACCTTATCAGGGAGAT
>NW_010967305.1:61217-61437 GCF_000463585.1 Tarenaya hassleriana
CTTTTGCAGTTCTTGGAGAGTTTTTGGTGAGATCCAAAAAGCTCAACAAGTTCTAAGTCTCGTTTTCTCGAAGTGCAAAAACCGAATAGAGATTCGAGTCCTGGCAGACAAGTTCCAATCGTTGGAATCCATCCCGAGGTGTGGATACGTGTAGAGGGTGAGGTAATCTTCCTGCCTTTCATGATCAGACGTGTTCTTCGATTGATACAGGCCCCGGATC
>NW_010967306.1:0-659 GCF_000463585.1 Tarenaya hassleriana
CATATAAAATTTTCGTTTTTATCTATATTTAGATAACTCTAATAAAATCATCATTCAATAGGATATAGTTATTAATTAATGTATTATTGTATTCGCAAAATCATGTATATAAATTATACTGACAATAACTTGTTTCCTCGATCGTGCGCACAGTTGATGCGTATGAAAGGAACAGAATAAGTTTTTTAAAATGTAAAATAACATAATAATTCGTATTAAATTTATGAATAAAAAATAATAATAATTTTAAATTTATGCGGTTGTCCATGTAGCCAACTCGAACAAGCCAATCACGAGACGCCAGCGCTCCAAGTGGCAATCGCGCGTGAAGACACGCGGTCAATGACCAGGACGAACATCTCGCTAAATCCGTCCAGATTCAAAATAGACGAGCGTATGGGCATTGGAAAAGTCAACCCCAGCTAGATCGCTCTTAGCTTTTGACTTTTCCCACCACATTGCAGAACCCGTGGTTTTTTCGTAATTCTTTATCTAACCCGCTTCAGTCTCTCTCCCCTAATTAAATATTTATATATTTTTTTAAATCATCTCAACATATGGATTCTTGTTTGAATTTTTCAAAGCCTCTTCATTAGAATCAACCAGCTATTTTATTTTTAATCTTGATACCGTTCTCCTCCAATTAGATTATTTATTTT
>NW_010967307.1:0-659 GCF_000463585.1 Tarenaya hassleriana
AACATATTTTATCCAGCACATTGTGTTCAAGCGAACAAGGTGTGCGCGATACTTTAACTGATGTTTAAGTGAAAGCTATTGAAACAGCAACAGAGGCAAGACACATGGAGTTTGACAACTTTGCAAGTTAAGATAAAAAAAGTTTTAAACCTTGGATATGGTAAGGGCAGGGCTCCATTGGTCTTTAAGGATATCAAGGCAAATACTTCCGTTGCTGTTGATATTCGGGTGGAAGACCTTAGTTTTGAAAGAAACCTGTGAAACAGAAATGCACCATAAGATCTCAAAACCGAACAAAAGAAATCCCCATACCAAGCAGACTAGACAAAAGAAAACACCTTCGGAGGCTTGAAAGGATAATCCGGGGGGAAATGAATGGTGACCAAAAATACTCCACCGGCATATGGGCTGTCAGGGGGTCCCATGATAGTTGCTTGCCAGTGGAACATGTCTTCAGCCACCGGACCTGTTCATTGAGATGTTAGCATGAACCTCGTATTACCTCTCACACAACAAATCCATCCAGAGGTTTTATAATATCAGAGCAAAACAAATTCAGAAATGAAGAAGCTTTTAATGGAAAACCAAACGCCATGCTCATGCAGAAGTCCACAGCAAAACTCGGAGTAGGATTACAAAAGACTCAATGTTTTCAGTTA
>NW_010967308.1:0-658 GCF_000463585.1 Tarenaya hassleriana
TTATATTCTTCTATTTTTTACTTTTTTAATATATATAATAATTTAATAATATAGTTTAACTTTATATTTTATATATATATATAAATTTTTAATATTCATATCAATAATTTTTTATAATGAAAATAAAAATAATTTATATTAATAACAATAATTTTTAACACATATCATTTTATCCAATAATCATACTAATAATTAACTATATATGCTCTTCGTAATATCAATTAATAAATATAAGTTAAATAATAAAATGATAACATTCGATTGATGCAAAAAATATCTATATTACCTAAATGATCAAAATTTTATACTAAACAAATCCATAAATTATTATTTCTAGATATGTTAATGAAAAAGATGCAAAGAGATATAACATAAAATGTGTAATTACATTGACTACACATGCATATTATCGTAAAAAATATATATTCAACGTATAGAATTACATTGACAAAATTATTCAATATAAAAATAAATTTATAATATAATAATGTAATGATATTTAAACTTTTTTACTTTTTCTTTTTTCATATATATATATATTGATTTAATAATATAATTTTTTCTATATTCATATCAATATTTTTCATAACAAAACATAAACATTTTATATTAACTATCAAAAAAAATATCCCGCGTATCGCGCGGGTCTTTTCTAGTA
>NW_010967309.1:0-657 GCF_000463585.1 Tarenaya hassleriana
CTCGTGGAAATCGGACTATGAAAACGCGTGGCCACGCTATAGATGAAGTTGCATCTATTTGATTAGTCGATTTGCCAAGACGAGAAAGCGGTTGAACTTGAAGGGTGGCTCACACCATGCCCTTGTTCAACTTATGATATCGTGAGATAAAGGATCAGAACTCGAGCTGTTATTGCCTTGGTTAGATTAACTCAATTCAACGTGGGTGGTCATGGCGTCTTGCTAGAGGCTAACCATGACTTGTAGATCGGGAATGGTTCTCGAGGCTGCTGCCACTGCGAATGGGCCTACAGGGTCACACACCATTAGGGATGGACTTATATGTGAAGTTTCGGAAAGGAAGACTTGGATTTGGTCGGAAAAATCGTTTTCGGATCAAATCAGAGTGTCGGGACGTTTTCAGCCTTCTGACTCGGACCGAGTCAGTACTTGACTCGGACCGAGTCAGTTCCATGCGAGTCGAAGCCCAGAAAGTGTTGTGGGCTTGGCTGATGTTTTGACTCGGTCGAGTCAAAGTTTTGACTCGGACCGAGTCAATACTAAATGGGCCGAGTCAAGAGTTGACAATGGGCTTGGGCTAATTCGTTCTGACTCGACCGAGTCAGAGTTCTGACTCGGACCGAGTCAATACTCGGAAAAAGTCTCTTTTCACAAGGA
>NW_010967310.1:0-657 GCF_000463585.1 Tarenaya hassleriana
TTTCCCTAGAAATTTCTCCACGCACTTATTCACCCAATCCGAAAGTGGGAAATAGCCTAGCTTCAATCAATATATATATATATATATGTATAGGGAATATTTCGATTTTGTCGATAGAATTATGTCACTAGTTCATACATTTTGGTCTCAACCTCCAACAATTCGCACCTTCTTCGAAATATCCCCATTTTCCAATTCACGTGTATATATATGTGTATACATATATGTTAAATTATTATATTGATTGAGATCTCATGGTTGAGAAGAAGGTACGGAGCGAGTACGGTGCCAGTTCAGAGACAGAGCATGGGCATTTTCGTCACAAAATAATTTTCTTTTGGTACCATGCATGGACGTACATGGCAAGATATTATGTGCATAATCTATGAAAATGTTGAACATACGCTTAATAACAAAATTACAATACCTGATTCTCCAAATTTAAGTAATTGGTAGAAATTTACATTAACGAAAAATGAATAGACACGTCGAAGAGTGGATCTAATCATTTTATTTAGCAGTAAAGGAAAGAATTTACAGTTTGTGTTTATAAAATCTGAATACCAATCAAATTACCACTTAATCCCATAAAGTTATTTAAAAAAAATATTCACCGCAGTACTTATCCTCCCTTTAATTGCACCGAGCATCCATCCG
>NW_010967311.1:0-656 GCF_000463585.1 Tarenaya hassleriana
ATTTTTTTGTATCATGACAAAATACTCTCTCATTAGATTTCTCTCATCAACAAAAAAAAAATAATTATCCTTTTAATAATTGTATCTATTATTTATTTTATGGAATACCCTCTTCTCCTTTTTATTTTCTTTATTGACTTGTGGGTGTTGTTTTCTGAAATTTTCCTAATCATGCTCGTTAGGTTTCAAGCACATGCATCTAATTTTGGTTAAGATGAGAATGCATGATTAGACAATCACTCTCTTATATATATACATATATATATGTATATATGTATATAGCTAGGGTTTATACCGCTGTAGAAACGTTTCAAGTTTAGAAATTACCTAATGAAAATTTTCTTCATTCCCAACCATCTTAAATTCGACCTTAGTCACATCAATGCTGTAAGAAGAAAAAAAATACTTTTTTTTTATCAAGAAATATGAAGAATATCATAAAAAAATATAAAAAAATGTGAAGAATATTGTAAGATATTATCATAATATTAGACTTGGTTTTATCTTTGTATTTTAGATATTTATATTAGTTAAATGAGATATTTTGTTATTCAATTTTCTACCTATAAATATTGTAATGTTTTGAATAATGAAAAATTCGACGATTTTTCACTCTATATTACTTTTAGCTCTTTTTGTTAGAATTTGGGCAATAA
>NW_010967312.1:0-656 GCF_000463585.1 Tarenaya hassleriana
GACCACTCTTTGACGGAGACTCATGCGGATCCTTTGTCCGATTAAACTTTCTCGGTCGACCAGGCATTGGTCTGTCATCAGGCACACCAGGAGGAGATTTTCCTGTCTTCCTCCACAAAATTTGTCCATTTACGGGCAGAATGTTCTGCTCATATGTCTTTATCCATTTCTCCTTTGAAAAGTAATCTGAGACATACCTGCAGAAAAATATTCATCACATTACTAAACAAATAAACTAGTTAACATTAGAAATGTGAACCAAAACAAACTTACATAGACAAACTGTCTTGTTTTTTATTGATAACAGCTAACGCGTGACAACATGGGATACCTGTTACATCCCATTCTCGACAAGCACAGTTCTTCAAACCAAGGTCGACAGAATAACTTGTTCCCAGATTCATGACCTCGTATTTTCCATGGCCGCTTGGAATCGCCGTGCAGAACGTAGTTTTTTTCCTCGCTTTTTCTAGTTCCTCCATCGCATGAGAGGTGAATTTTGTCTTACATTTAGTAGCTTCTTTCAGCCTTTTGCGATCCTTCCCATGGCTTGTCTCCGAATATCCTCAAGCATGTCTAAAACTGGTCGAAGTCAGGCTTCTTTGATTGAACTATTGAAGCTCTCATTCAAATTGTTGTTAATATCTCCACATTTT
>NW_010967313.1:0-656 GCF_000463585.1 Tarenaya hassleriana
GTCGAGGACCTCGAACTCGATATTAGCCATTCTTGCCATTATGACTAAACAGAAAAAAAAACAAGCCATATATTAGCTTTATTCATTATCATAGATAATACAACATAACGAAATGCATGATTACATATAAATTGCTATAATTAGTAACACATACACGAGAGGTAAGACGGCAACGCAAATTGGAAACAAAACTGGGTCGGGATTTTTATCAAAGAAAATACCAAACGTTGCTACTACAATTGCTACAACAAAGAAAATTTTAATAAAATCCATCTTGGGAGATTTTTTATTTCGTGAGAGAAGAAGAGAGAAAGATGATTTTGTGTGAGTTGTTTGAGTGAATAAATGGGTGTATTTATAGGGTGAAAATTACTATTCATAGCCGTTGGGGAGGAGCCAAAATTTTGAATTTTTTTTTTTTCAATTTTTTTTTTTCGACCGTTGGGGAGAAAATAAATTTTAAAATTTTGTAATTGATTTTATCAATTTGTATTATAAAACTATACATAAAATAATTTATCAAAACGAATTGTTAAACTATTTTGTAAAATTAATTGATCATGCTATGCTATGTATAACTAATTATTGAGAAAATAAAAAAAATTTATAATTAATTTACTGATATATGAAAGAATTTATAAAACTTTATTTGTAAA
>NW_010967314.1:0-655 GCF_000463585.1 Tarenaya hassleriana
AGCGATGTTTGAAGCAATTTGCTAAAATCACCTATACATCTACATGACCGTTATGATAATTATAAAAGTAAAATTTATTATAATTTAATAAGTTCAAAATTACACCAGATCAAACTGGTCAATAGTAGAATCAATTGACCCACTACTAAACAAAAACGTAAGAGTATTTATTACCCACTAATGGCCATGATTATTATTAGGGTTAAATTGCATCTTCAAATCTAAACCACACGGTGGAGAAGTGGAGATAACCTTATTAATATTGTAATTGGCTTATAAATATATTATTATGTGTGTTTGTAAAAAAATATATACCAAAATGTGGTCAAGAATATTAATTGTCCCACTACTGTAAACAAAAACGGTGATAAGAGTATTTATTATCCACCTATGCTAATGGTATATTGAAAAGTTTAATGGTTAATGCTGATATTAATAAACATTTTAATGAGTTTTTTTAACATAGTTATTTGATTTTGCATTTGGCGTTATGTTTTGAATCCATTTAATAAACAATTGGCATTGAAACGACGATGAGCGAAACTAACCTTAAAGCTAAAACAAAAAGTGGTTGGAAAAGTCATCTCCTTATTTTTCGTTCCCTAATCATTTTTTTAATTGTCATGTTCTTATGTATAATCCTGTTTTTTTTTTT
>NW_010967315.1:0-3423 GCF_000463585.1 Tarenaya hassleriana
CACTTAGAATGGGTCTACAGGGTCACACACCAATAGGGATGGACTTATACGTGAAGAATCCGAAGAATGGAAACGAGATTTGACCGAAACGAGCACGAAAAGAGGTTTTCAGTGCGTTGGTCCGGAGCTGACCAAGTTTGGTCAGCCCCGGACCAAGTTGGTCAGATCAGGCAGTCCGGAAGCTCAGTCCGAGGTCATCTGTCCAGGTCTGTCCGGCTGACCAAGAGTTGGTCAGCCTCGGACCAGGCGCTGGAGTCAGGCGGACCGAGGAGCGAACAGGCGTACCGAAAGAAGACCAGGAGACTTGGTCCGGAGCTGACCAATCTTGGTCAGCCGGACCAAGGCTCCAGGTCAGACGGTCCGAGGGCAGCTGAGTAAGCCTAGTCCGCCGGACCAAGCTCCTGGTCCGGCGGACCAGGATCCGAAAAATTTCCAAAATTCGTTTTAGGGTTTTCTAATCTTATTTAAGTTTGGGATTTTGTCCAAACTTAATTAAGAGCCGACCTAAAACTCAGAGAAACATCCTAGAACCCTAGAGAACCTGTTCTCTTCGATTTCTATTGTCCCGGGATTGGATCTCGTCTCTTGAGTTACCCTTTTCTTCACTAATCCTAGCAGATTCGTTCCAAATCATTTGGAATCCTTCCCGTCGGTGTGGATACGTGTAGAGGGACTGTAACTTCAGTCCTAGGTGATTTAGAACAGGCCCCGGATCGAAATAAACTTCAAGTCTCATCGAGAACGAGGTAAGTAACGATTCCCTCAGTGATATACACGATCTTTCGGGTTTTGCGAGTTTGGTTGCGTGTGACGTTTGACTAGGATATACACGATCTTTTCGAGTTTTGCGAGTTTGGTTGCGTGTGACGTTTGACTAGGTTTAGATCTTTCTTCCGCTGCATGAAACCTAGTAAACCAAACCCTAGATCGATATGATTGCATGCTAGGAACCCGTAGATAACCCAACATGGCTCATACCATGCCCTTGTTCAACATATGACATCGTGAGACAAAGGATCAGAAATCGAACTATGACTAGCTTTGTTAGATCACCTCTAACTCTATTCTAGGTGGGTGGTCATGGCGTCTTGCTAGAGGCTAACCATGACTTGTGGTTCGGGAAAGGGTTTCCGAAGCCACTACCACTTCGAATGGGCCTATAAGGTCACACACCATTAGGGATGGATCACACGTGAAGAAAACAACGCGAGAAAGGAACGACGGAACGAACTGGAAGAGTTCCAGAAGGCCAGACCGTCCGTTCCAGACATGGACCGGACGGTCCAACCATTTCGGACCGTCCGTTCCAGTAGAAATGGACTGTCTGTTCCACGATCGCCAGACTGTCCGTTCCAGACCTGGACCGGACGGTCCCGGCATTCAGACCGTCCGTTCTACGACAAAAGGCGGAACGTCCGTTCCACATTGAAGCCAGACCGTCCAGTCCAGACCTAGACCGGACGGTCCGACTTACGGGACAGTTTCCTATTTCGCGTTTTTAAGGGTTTTGGGCAATCCTAATTAATGAGAGAGCCGCCACAAACCCTATAGAACGAACCTCAGACGTCCAAGACACTCATTAGAGCTTAGAGAAGCTTGATTTTGAGTTCAATAGATCGTAATATCGATTCCAAGTCTAGGACATCGCTTTTCTCTTCACAAATCCTAGCAGATACGTTCCAAAGTGTTGGAATTCATCCCGCCGGTGTGGATACGTGTAGAGGAGTTGTGCTTTCAACTGTTGGTGATTAAAACAGACCCTGGATCGATTGATACTTCCAGATCTTGAAAGAACGAGGTAAGTATTCGAATCCCACGATGATATACACGATTGTTCGGGTTATTGCACAATTGGTTTTGTGTGACGTTTGGCTAGGTTTAGAGTTTTTTCTTCTTCCCTGCGTGAAACCTAGAATCCAAACCCTAGATCGATGAGATCTCATGCTACGAACCCGAAGGGAACCCAACAGTGGTATCAGAGCCTGGTTCTCTGTATATCGCCGTGCCTGTTGCTTGTTTGCGTGATTTTAATTGTTAAGATGCATGTAAACAATAGATCTTTGCAGGTTTGCATGATTTTAATTGTTAGAATGCATGTAGACTGTAGATCTTTGCATGTTTTTCATGGTTTTAATTGTTAGAATGCATGTAAACATGAGATCTATGCTTGTTTGATGATTTTGATTGTTGAATGATGCATGGATGAGCTATGGTTCTTGGGATGCTTGACGGTGCGTCGAAACGGGGATGAAAACCCTAGTTTTCGGGACCCGAAACCGAGATCCGAAATATGTCCTTCGCATGGACCGATCGGTCTAGAGAGTAGACTGATCGGTCTACGCGTGACGGTGGTTCTTCCTCTTTGGTCAAATTAGGTCAGACCGACCGGTCCAAGGGTTGGACCGACCGGTCTGGACCGATGATCAGAAGAGGATTTCGGATTACGCTCGATAGACCGTCCAGTCTGGTCTTTGGACCGTCCGGTCTGGGTCTGTTGGAACGATCGGTCTTCGGGGTCGGTCTGAATTCGGTCATCCGTTCCAGAAGGTCTGGAACGGATGATCCACGGATGGCAGTCCGTCCGTTCCATGACGATTGGGAACGGACGGACCATTAAAGGCAGACCGTCCGTTCTGGCTTGCTAGAACGGATGGTCCACATGCTCTTCTGGACCGTCCATTCCGGTCTTCGGGTTTTTCCAAAATAAAACCGACAATCGCTCTGGACCTCGGACAATCCAGGATTCTGAAGAATTCAGATTTTTGATCGAACAATTGTTGTGTTGGATCAATTATCAGAATTGGAATCAAAGCCTCACATAAGACCAAGCTTGATGAAAATCCAGAATTCAGAGTTTTGATTGTGCAATCGTTGTCTCGAATCAAATATATCTGAATTAGGATATTGAGAGGGTTCTGATATCGAATCTAAGGCAAACAATTGTTGTTTGGCAAAGGAATTCTGTACATAGACGACTCAATAGAACTAAGTGTAGTTCAACTGAGTTGATCAGAACAACTTGACTGAACTTACTTGAATGCAGTTAAGGTACCCTGGTGTTCAAGTCACCTATGCCTCATGCAATCTCAAGCTGTTACCGCCCATTAGTAGAGCAACTGTCAAGGCCTCGATCGTCATGGTTACGGGTCATGCCCTAGCTGAGCGTACCTGACTATCTTGGTGAGGTAGTATGGAGAAATCGTGATTCTCATGGCTCAAATATGGTTGAGCTTGAATTGGGTTATCAAGTCGGACTTGGACCTGATGGTAAGGATGGGATGAGGAACAGGCAGTGATAGCGTATCACTATCCCATACTCATCTAGGAATCACATAGGATGTGATTGACAAAGAGTTGTCTACCTAAATAGCATGGTTTTGAGTGTCATGCCCTAGCTGACTCAAAAGCATGTGAAATATGGAT
>NW_010967315.1:6319-7585 GCF_000463585.1 Tarenaya hassleriana
CGTCCCAAGGTGGCAAGTTGACAAGTTGCGGAATCTGTTATTCCCGGTCCGCCGGACCAACTTCCTGGTCCGCCGGACCGGGGTCAGTTTATTTTTTTTTCGAAAACTTCTCCCAGTCTGCGCTGTCCAGTCCCCACTCCGGCTGAGCGGTTGGTCCGCCGCGGACCAACCCTGTTTTTTTTTTTACTTTTTCCTTTTCTTCATTCTTTCTCGGTCCTTTCCGCATGTGACGATCCTCGTGCCTCTCCCCGATATTGTATCATCACTTTTGGTGATTTTGTGATATCTCTATTTAATTATTCATTTTTAATAATTAAATATTCAAATCGGATTTCGGGGTATTACAAATCCTCCCCCCTTCAAAAGAATTCGTCCTCGAATTCGGAATCGCATAATATCATCAATACTTTCTCGTACTCGATATTATCACCAAAACACAATCCATATTGCCACGTCATCTGAAGCATAAGTTTGATACAACTGAACCTCATATAAAAGGAGTTCGTACAACGCTCAAGTAAAAAGGTGCGGATAACTACTACGCATCTCTGCCTCGGGTTCCCAGGTCATGTCAGAGACCCTTGGCTTCGCCACAAGACCTTCACGAGTGGCACCTCCTTCATCCGCAGCTTCTTGATCTTCCGGTCCACGATCTGGAGCGGCTCCTCCCGGGAACGCGTAGTCTCTGTAAACTCCAACTCCTGTGGCTGTAGTACATGAGAAGGGTCCGCTACGTACCTCCGCAGCATCGACATGTGGAACACGTCATGGACGTTGCCCAACTCCGGCAACAGCTCCCACTCTCGCGATCACGGGGTAAGGTTCGATGTATCGCGGCTTCAATTTCCCGCTCTGCCCGAACCTCGCATGACCCCGCATCGCCTGTACTCGGAGAAAGGCATAATATCCAACCTCAAGCGCAAAGGCTGGTCTCCGCTGATCGGCATACGACTTCTGCCGATCCTGCGCCGTCTTAAGATGGGCGCGAATCCTCCGTATCACCTCGGTGGTCTCCTCCACGATCTCCGGCCCCAACTCTCGACGCTCGCCGATCTCCGTCCAACATAACGGTGTCTTGCACGGTCGCCCGTACAAGGCCTCGTATGGAGATACTCCGATACTGTGTGATGACTGTTGTTGTACGCAAACTCGCACAACGTCATGTACTGGTCCACGGAGCTCCCCACTCCAGGATACAAGCTCTGAGCATGTCCTCCAAAGTCTGTATAGTCCGCTCCGACTGACCGTCTGTCTGAGGATGATATG
>NW_010967315.1:8898-9902 GCF_000463585.1 Tarenaya hassleriana
AGCGTACAGCCGGTTCTCTCTCAGCCTCCACAATATCTTTCGCAGATGCTCCTCATGCGTCTGCAGATCCGGTGAGTCTTCAGCTCGGTCATCGATGAAGATGATGACAAACTCATCTAGATAGTCCATGAACACGCGGTTCATAAGCTGCATGAAAACCGCAGGCGCGTTCGTGAGCCCGAATGGCATAACCACGAACTCGAAGTGTCCATATCTCGTCCGGAACGCTGTCTTCTACTCGTCATCCTCCTTGACCCGAATCTGATGATATCCGGATCGTAAATCTATCTTCAGAACCACTGGGCTCCCTGTAGCTGGTCCAGTAACTCATCAATCCTCGGTAACGGGTACCGATTCTTGATGGTTACCTGGTTGAGCCCCCGGTAATCAATGCACAAACGCATACTCCCGTCCTTCTTCTTCACGAAGAGTACTGGTGCTCCCCACGGTGAAACGCTAGGGCGGATGAAACCCTGCTCCACCAACTCATTCAGCTATTTCTTCAGCTCGGCCATCTCCGTAGGTGCCATCCGGTACGGAGCCTTGGAAATAGGCTCAGTACCCGGTAGCACGTCTATGCCGAAGTCAACCTCTCGACCAGGTGGTAATCCCGGCAGGTCATCGGGAAATACGTTTGGAAATTCACGGGCAACCGGCGTATCCTCCAGTCCCCTCTCTGACTCCCATGTAGCCATAATAACTACTAGGAAAGCCTCGTTGCCCTTCCTGATCATCTTCTCGGCCTTCAGTGCCGAGATGATCGGGTCAGCTGCTGGCGCTCCTCTACCCCTGAACTCGAACCCTCCGAAATCGTCCGCGAACCGGCTCTTGGGACAATCAATGTAGGCCTGATATCTCATCAGCCAATCCATACCCAATATAATGTCGAATCCCCCGATGGGTACCACGATGAAATCTGCGGCTAATAGACGACCGCAAACCTCGAGGGGCACCCCTCATAGGATCCCGTGCACTGCTAATGTCTCTCCCGAGGGTATACGCAC
>NW_010967315.1:10122-11351 GCF_000463585.1 Tarenaya hassleriana
CGGGCGGTCCACCTGGCTCGGTGGTCGCGGTGGTCTTGGTGCCACGGCCGGTGGTTCCGTAGGCCACGTCGGACAACGTGATGCAATGTGTACGGGCTGGTCGCAACGATAACATACCACTGGTCCCCTCGCCGCCAGTGGTGGTGGTGCACGAAAAGCCGGAGCCTTGCCCTTGTCACGCAGATCGCTGGCCTGGATGTTCCTCCCCGATGAACACGTGCCGAAGCATTTCCTGAAAGGGCTCCGCTCACGAGTCTTCCCTTCCTTCTTCTCCCGCTCTCCCCGCTCCACCTTCTCCAGCTGCGAAATGTATCATGTAATGCATTCATAAATCAATGAATCAATACAAAGTCAAAATGTCATATTACGGATTATCCTAGAGCATTACAACCAACACGTACATCAGTAGGCGGGTGAACTCCGCCTCGTACTCACTGACCGTCATGTCTCCCTGCTGCAACATGAGGAACTCGGTCATGCGGTACTCATGGTCCTGCCTCCGGAAGTACTTCGCCTCGAACTCCTGTCGGAACTCCTCCCAGGTGAAACAGTGTCCCGCTGGTGCCTCCTACACCACTTTCGTCCACCAGTGTCGGGCCTGGCCCGACAGGTGATGGCTCGCAATCATAACCCGGTACTGGTACGGGCACTGCAGATACTCCAAGTCCTGAGAGATCTGGGGGAGCCACTCCTCTGCAGCCTCCGGTCTCACTGATCCCTCGAACCGCGGGGTATGCATCGCCCGCAGCTCCTTGACGATGGGGAGGTATCCCGCCATCGCAGCAGGTATCGGGGGCTGGTGAAAGTCCTCTTCTCTCGGCTCCGGGTCTCTCGCCGGGGGTGGTGGTGGTGCGTGGGCAGCCAGGTGCTGCCACACGGTCTCCTGGAACTGCCGAAACTCGACCCTCCAACTCTCATCTCCCAGGTTAGGCGATGGAGCCTGATCGGGAATGTCGTCAGCCCTCGCTGCAAGCCTAGCACGTCTTGGCGCCATTTCACTGCACCACATTAAGATAGTTTAGCAACTGATGACCGATGCTGCATCATCAATGTACGGACCTCGGACAAGAGGATTTTCTTCGGACATGGTTTGAAAACATTTTTTTCGTAGAAAATCTTTGGGTAATGAGCCCGATTCCTTCCCGAGGAAAGAACGTGGCTCTGATACCAAAAGTTGTGACACCCGTAACTCGTGTACAGTATACGGGCTGTGCCACATGGACGATATA
>NW_010967315.1:12087-12310 GCF_000463585.1 Tarenaya hassleriana
ATCCACAAACACAATCACGCTTAACTCGTACGCACGAGCAAGCTACACACATGGCACGCAACGTGCAACATCCCCATAGTAAAACCATACGTATCATGGTTACCGGTCCCTACCGAGCTACCGTTTAACGCCATGTAAATTCTACCCGCATACAATCACACAACGATCACTCGTATTTCGATATCGCACATCTCACTACGCTACGCAACGTTCTGGCGAAACT
>NW_010967315.1:13043-19087 GCF_000463585.1 Tarenaya hassleriana
TCTCCCCGAGCTCCCCTTGCACTGGTTCGTCCCCTTTCTCTCCCTTTCTCCCCTTTTTCTTCTTCCTCTGTTTCTGTCCGAAAATGCCTAAGCCCATAGGTGAGCCTGCAACGTCCTCGAGGCGTGGGAGGCGGCTGGACGGCAAGCGGGCCCCGGAATCCGGCGAATTCGGTGTCCCAAGGTGGCAAGTTGACAAGTTGCGAAATCTGTCATTCCCGGTCCGCCGGACCGGGGTCAGTTTATATTTTTTTTTCGAAAACTTCTCCCAGTCTGCGCTGTCCAGTCCCCACTCCGGCTGAGCGGTTGGTCCGCCGCGGACCATTCCTGGTCCGGCGGGCCAGCCCTGTTTTTTTTTCTTTTTCCTTTTCTTCATTCTTTCTCTGTCCTTTCCGCATGTGACGATCCTCGTGCCTCTCCCCGATATTGTACCATCACTTTTGGTGATTTCGTGATATCTCTATTTAATGGTATTAGATATTGGATGTGCCTCACACATTTGTGGAAATGTGCAAGGACTTCGAGGAAGTAGACAATTGGCGAAGGGAGAAGTAGATCTTCGCGTCGGGAATGGAGCAAGAGTTGCTGCGTTGACCGTCGGGACTTATGATCTGACTTTACCTTCTGGCCTTGTATTGGAGTTGCATGATTGTTATTTTGTACCTGCTATCAGTAGGAACATCATATCGATTTCATGCTTAGACTCAGATGGTTTCATATTTGTTATTGAGAACAAATGTCTGTCGATTTATAGAGGCGATTTATTCTATGGTAAGGGTTACCAGTTTAATGGCCTTTATATTTTGGAAGATGAACCATCTGGATACAGGTCGATCTATAATGTTAGTACCAAGCGGTTTAAGCCGAACGACTTAAACCCGATCTATCTCTAGCATTGTTGACTTGGCCACATCAACGAGAAACGCATAGCAAAGCTTCATTCTGATGGACTTCTTGATTCTTTTGATTATGAATCAATCGAATCATGCGATTCCTGTTTGATGGGCAAGATGACAAAATCTCCTTTTACTAGAAAAGGAGAACGGGCTACGGAGTTGCTAGAACTCATACATAGTGATGTATGCGGTCCTATGAGCTCTCCCGCTAGAGGAGGTTATCTGTACTTTGTTACGTTTACTGATGATTTCAGTAGGTACGGTTATGTCTACTTGATGAGACATAAGTCTGAAACGCTTGAATTGTTCAAGAATTTCCGAAACGAGGTACAGAACCAACTTGGTAAGACGATCAAGTTGCTTCGATCTGATCGAGGCGGCGAGTATATGAGCCAAGAGTTCACTGACTATCTGGCAGATTGTGGGATTGTCTCACAGCTGACTCCACCTGGAACGCCACAATGGAATGGCGTTTCCGAGAGGAGGAACCGAACCTTATTGGATATGGTACGGTCTATGATGAGTCAGGTCGATCTTCCTAAATCCTTCTGGGGATATGCTTTGGAAACAGCAGCGCTTATACTGAACAACTGCCCAACAAAGTCAGTTCAGAAGACACCATATGAGATATGGACTGGGAAGCGTCCCAAGTTAGCGTTTATGAAGATTTGGGGATGCGACGTTTATTTCATGAAGATTTGGGGATGTGACATTTACGTGAAACGTCTGGCTTCTTATAAGCTATCCGCCAAATCTGATAAATGCATATTTGTGGGTTACCCTAAGGAAACTAAAGGGTACTGGTTCTACAACCCATCTGAGAACAAAGTGTTTGTTGCTCGGAATGGATCTTTCTTGGAGAGAGAGTTCATCTCCAAGAGAGTCAGTGGGAGTAGAATAGATCTCGAAGAAGTTCGAGAACCACAAATAGTCGAAGAACCGAGTGAACAGGTCGAAACAGTTCAACCTGTATCACAAGTTGTTGAGGCAACACCTCCTAGTGAACCTCGGAGATCTGGTAGAATTCGCCAAGAGCCCACAAGATATGGTTTTCTTGTGACAGGAAACGATGAACTCATGTTGTTAGAACATGACGAGCCTACGTCGTATTCAGAGGCTGTGGCGATCTCCGATTCCGAGAAATGGCACCAGGCCATGGAGTATGAGATGCAATCCATGTACGACAACAAAGTGTGGACTTTGGTCGATTCATTCGATGGTATTAAGACCATTGGATGCCAGTGGGTTTTCAAGAAGAAAACCGACATGGATGGCATCGTTCATACCTATAAGGCACGACTCGTCGCGAAAGGGTTTCGGCAGATTCATGGTATAGACTATGATGAAACCTTTTCACCAGTTGTGATGCTTAAATCCATACGGATTCTGCTGGCCATAGCTACATATTATGACTACGAGATATGGCAGATGGACGTCAAGACCGCATTCCTTAACGGGAATTTGCTCGAGGATGTGTACATGACACAACCCGAGGGTTTTGTCAATCCTAAGAGTCCGAGGAAGGTGTGCAAGCTTCAGAGATCCATTTATGGACTGAAGCAGGCTTCGAGGAGCTGGAATCTTCGATGTGACGAGGCAGTCAAAACGTTTGGCTTCCTGCAAAATGAAGATGAGCCATGTGTTTACAAGAAGGTTAGTGGGAGCGCAATAGTCTTCCTTGTGCTTTATGTAGATGATATATTGCTAATCGGAAATGATGTTCCTACCTTGCAAGGAGTAAAATCCTGGCTAGGATCGGTCTTTTCGATGAAGGACTTAGGAGAAGCCGCCTATATTCTAGGAATCAAGATCTATAGAGATAGATCGAGAAGGCTTCTTGGTCTAAGTCAGAGTACATACATTGACAAGGTCTTGAATCAGTTCAAGATGCAAGACTCCAAGAGGGGTGCCTTGCCAATGGGACATGACGTGGCTCTTAGCAAGACTCAGTGTCCAAGGACACAGGATGAGCAAGAGCGCATGAATAGGATTCCATATGCCTCGGCAATTGGATCCATCATGTACGCCATGTTATGTACTCGTCCGGATGTATCATATGCATTGAGTATGACTAGTAGATATCAATCTACACCAGGTGAAGCTCACTGGATTGCGGTCAAGAACATCCTTAAATACTTGAGAAGGACTAAGGATTTGTTCTTGGTGTATGGCGGATTGGAAGACGAGCTCGCTATAAAGGGTTATACCGATGCTAGTGATAACTCATATTTCTCTCTACATCTCCAGGGCGTTTTTATAGGATTTATACGGAGATCACATGCATTTGTAGGCATTATAGGCGTGTTAGGCCACGAAATTTTATCTATTTTCACCCGTTAGTCCGTTCACGGGCTTTCGCCATTCTTGACCCCGCAAAATATAGCCGCGAAATCTGAGTTCTCCGGTTTTTTTTTCAACGGTTTGGTTCTCGTACCATTTCCGCCTAGAACAATCGACAACAGAATTAACAAATCCATGCCGAACAAACGAACATCGGTGGAACGAGATCCGGTGGAAAAAATTGCGCAACACGTGCAACCGGGTATTGCATTAGAATTTATCAAACAAGACAAGGGTTATCGTCTCCGTTAACCCGAAACGAGGTGTGAAAAATAAAAAACTTCAATCAAATATTACAATAAAAGTAAGAATTATTTGGAGATAAAAAACCCTGTGCGGACAGAACTTCGAAACGAGATGCGACGACAAAAGGAAAAGAAAGGGTGGAACACGAGGACTTCCCAGGAGGTCATCCATCCTAGTACTACTCTCGCCCAAGCACGCTTCTTTGCGGAGTTCTGATGGGATCCGGTGCATTAGTGTTGGTATGATCGCACTGGTCGACTCTTGCGTTCACTACGTTTCATCTCTTTTCACCCGCTAGTCCGTTCACGGCCTTTCGTCGTTCTTGACCCCGCAAAATATAGCCGCGAAATCTGAGTTCTCCGGTTTTTTTTTCAACGGTTTGGTTCTCGTACCATTTCCGCCTAGAACAAACAACAACAGAACAAACCCATGCCGAACAAACGAACATCGGTGGAACGAGATCCGGTGGAAAAAATTGCGCAACACGTGCAACCGGGTATTGCATTAGAATTTATCAAACAAGACAACGGTTATCGTCTCCGTTAACCCGAAACGAGGTGTGAAAAATAAAAAAAGATCAATCAAATATTACAATAAAAGTAAGAATTATTTGGAGATAAAAAACCCTGTGCGGACAGAACTTCGAAACGAGATGCGACGACAAAAGGAAAAGAAAGGGTTCAACACGAGGACTTCCCAGGAGGTCATCCATCCTAGTACTACTCTCGCCCAAGCACGCTTCATTGCGGAGTTCTGATGGGATCCGGTGCATTAGTGCTGGTATGATCGCACTGGTCGACTCTTGCGTTCACTACGTTTCATCTATTTTCACCCGCTAGTCCGTTCACGGCCTTTCGCCGTTCTTGATCCCGCAAAATATAGCCGCGAAATCTGAGTTCTCCGGTTTTTTTTTCAACGGTTTGGTTCTCGTACCATTTCTGACTAGAACAAACAACAACAGAACAAACCCATGCCGAACAAACGAACATCGGTGGAACGAGATCCGGTGGAAAAAATTGTGCAACACGTGCAACCGGGTATTGCATTAGAATTTATCAAACAAGACAACGGTTATCGTCTCCGTTATCCCGAAACGAGGGTGTGAAAAATAAAAAACATCAATCAAATATTACAATAAAAGTAAGAATTATTTGGAGGTAAAAAACCATGTGCGGACAGAATATCGAAACGAGATGCGACGACAAAAGGAAAAGAAAGGGTGCAACACGAGGACTTCCCAGGAGGTCATCCATCCTAGTACTACTCTCGCCCAAGCACGCTTCACTGCGGAGTTCTGATGGGATCCGGTGCATTAGTGCGGTATGATCGCACTGGTCGACTCTTGCGTTCACTACGTTTCATCTATTTTCATTCGCTAGTCCGTTCACGGCCTTTCGCCATTCTTGACCCCGCAAAATATAGCCGCGAAATCTGAGTTCTCCGGTTTTTTTCTCAACGGTTTGGTTCTCGTACCATTTCCACCTAGAACAAACAACAACAGAACAAACCCATGCCGAACAAACGAACATCGGTGGAACGAGATCCGGTGGAAAAAATGGCGCAACACGTGCAACCAGGTATTGCATTAGAATTTATCAAACAAGACAACGCTAATCGTCTCTGTTAACCCGAAACGAGGTGTAAAAAATAAAAAACATCAATCAAATATTACAATAAAAGTAAGAATTATTTGGAGGTAAAAAACCCTGTGCGGACAGAACATCGAAACGAGATGCGACGACAAAAGGAAAAGAAAGGGTGCAACACGAGGACTTCCCAGGAGGTCATCCATCCTAGTACTACTCTCGCCCAAGCACGCTTCACTGCGGAGTTCTGATGGGATCCGGTGCATTAGTGCTGGTATGATCGCACTGGTCGACTCTTGCATTCACTACGTTTCATCTATTTTCACCCGCTAGTCCGTTCACGGCCTTTCGCCATTCTTGACCCCGCAAAATATAGCCGCGAAATCCGAGTTCTCCGGTTTTTTTCTCAACGGTTTGGTTCTCGTACCATTTCCACCTAGAACAAACAACAACAGAACAAACCCATGCAGAACAAACGAACATCGGTGGAACGAGATCCATTGGAAAAAATAGCGCAACACGTGCAACCGGGTATTGCATTAGAATTTATCAAACAAGACAACGGTTATCATCTCCGTTAACCCGAAACGAGGTGTGAAAAATAAAAAACATCAATCAAATATTACAATAAAAATAAGAATTATTTGGAGGTAAAAAACCCTGTGCGGACAGAACATCGAAACGAGATACGACGACAAAAACGGACTAACGGGTGAAAATAGATGAAACAGAGTGAACGCAAGAGTCGACCAGTGCGATCATAGCAGCACTAACGCACCGGATCCCATCAGAACTCCGCAATGAAGCGTGCTTGGGCGAGAGTAGTACTAGGATGGATGACCTCGTGGTAAAGAGAATCAAGAGCACATGAATACGCTCTATGATCAGCAGACCGAGGGCGAAGCTACCTACGTTGCAGAGGAGACTTTGGGTTCGTACATTGCACCGAAGCACACCCAACTCCTATCATGCATCAACC
>NW_010967315.1:19296-19508 GCF_000463585.1 Tarenaya hassleriana
AACTCGATTACGACATGGGAGGAGTTAGAGGAGCAATTCATGGCGAGATATTACTCCCCAGAGAAGACCCGAGCTGCATAGAGAGCCATACACAACTTCACTCAGGAGAGCGATGAGAGTCTATACGACGCATGGGAGAGATTCAAAGGCTATCAACGCCTTTGTCCACACCACGACATGGATAAGCGGCTGTTGCTTTCCACGTTCATCCA
>NW_010967315.1:19774-21645 GCF_000463585.1 Tarenaya hassleriana
ATACGACATTCCCTTTGACACCCTAGAGATGCAGATTGCGAAGATGGCCAAGGCAAGAGGGATGTCAGGAGATAGTATCAGACGCTCTACAGGACGGGTAGATTTGGGCGAGTCTGCGGCTTTGAAAGCGGTCATGTCTGATTTATCGGCAATCAAGCAGCACATGGGACTCAAGAATACATCTAACCCGTCGAAAGTCCAGCCTGGCATGTTTCTAGTTGATCAGGCATCATCAGAGGAAGAACCGGTTGAAGATGTCAACTACGTAGGAAGGAATCAGTACCAGAATCCTTCCAATCTCTACAACCCGAACGCGCCTAGGAACCATCCTGGTTTCTCTTACGGACACCCGAGCGGAGCATTGAATGCACAGCAACAGGGCGTTTCCAGAATCCCTCAGAATCCCCCGGGCTTCACTCAGTCACGTTTTCAGGGGCAGAATCAGGGGTATGCGCAACAGAATCCAGGATACGGGCAGCAGAATCAGGGTTACCGAGCTCCTCCAAAGGCAAAGAATGAAGAAGCAGACATCAAGACGATGCTTGCCCAGCTAATGCTCGACCAAAAAACGTCGTTTACTGAGCTGAAAACCGAGGTGCAGAGCATTAGAGCTAGGCAAGACACCTTTGAGAGGAGACTTGATGGGATGGATGCACATATGAAGCTAGTGGATACACAGATCGCACAGCTTGCATCACAACCCTCTAGGCAGCAGGGCACATTTCCTGGGAAGCCCGAGCCAAATCCACGAGAGCATGTAAACGCTGTTGAGTTTAGGAATGGAAAGAATTTGCCAGATACAGTCCTTGCGGAAAAAGGGACGACGTCTAGATACACTGCCGAAGAGAAAGGAAAAGGCATAGCAGATGAGACACCTCGGGTGAATGCAGAGGGAGCCGAAACGCCATACGTCGCTCCTCCACCTAAGGTACCACCCGTTCCTTTTCCTTCTCGATTGAAGAAGCATGTTGAGGATACACAGTTCTCGAGATTTGCTGATATGCTTCAGAAGCTGGAGGTTACTATACCGTTCTATGAGGCTATGCTGCAGATACCCTCTTATTCGAAGTTCCTGAAAGATATCTTGACCAAGAAGAGGGTAATTGGGAAGGAGACAGTAGCCTTGAGCACAGAGGTGAGCGCCGCGATTCTACAGCATGAGCTGCCACGAAAGAGATCAGATCCTGGTAGTTTTTCGATTCCCTGCAAAATCGGAAACATTGCGATAGACCGTGCATTGTGCGACCTTGGTGCTAGCGTCAGTTTACTACCGTTGTCTATTTACAAGAAGCTTAATATTGGTGAGCTTAAGCCGACACGGATGGCGCTACAGCTAGCGGATTGATCTGTTAAGTATCCCGCAGGTATTCTCGAGGACGTTCCTTTGAAAGTCGGAGATTATTATGTCCCCGTCGATTTTGTTGTCTTAGACATGGATGAAGACTCGAAGATACCGATTATTTTGGATCGACCGTTTCTGAACACGGCTGATGCGGTTGTACACGTCCGAGCTGGTCGTCTTACCATGAAGATAGGTGACGAGACTGTTGAGTTCACCTTAGATCACAATATGAAGCAGCCCTCCACTACCGATTCAGCATGTTATGTTGATGTACACGAGATCTTGACGCAAGAGGTCTTTGATCAGTTCCGAGACATTGATCCACTTGAAATATCCCTCCTGGCATCAGATGCGAGTATATACAGCAATGGGGAGGATATTCGGGAGCTCACACAGGAGTTAGACAGTGAAACCGAGGAGAAATTCGAGCTTCTGTATTCTGGCTCGACCGAGTCAGTACTTGACTCGGACCGAGTCAGATCATTGGACCACTCCGAAACTTTGTTAGCTTCAGACTCGGTGTCGCAGA
>NW_010967315.1:21972-22254 GCF_000463585.1 Tarenaya hassleriana
GATATACTTTGGATGATATTAAGGGACTTAGCCCTTCATTATGCATGCATCGTATTCACTTAGATGATGAGTCGAAATCCTCTGTTGAGCATCAGCGTAGATTGAATCCGACGATGAAAGAGGTAGTTAGGAAAGAGGTGATGAAGCTATTAGATGCGGGTATTATATACCCTATTTCGGATAGTACGTGGGTGAGTCCTGTGCAGGTTGTACCCAAGAAGGGAGGCATGACCGTGATCCAGAACGAGAAGAACGAGCTTATCCCTACGCGGACGGTCACGG
>NW_010967315.1:23163-26000 GCF_000463585.1 Tarenaya hassleriana
ACACGAAGACCCATGGTATGCAGACTACGTGAACTATCTGGTCTCTCAAGTGATCCCGTCCGAACTTAACTATAATGGAAGGAAGAAGTTCCTTCATGACGTACGGGATTATTTTTGGGACGATCCGTTCTTTTTCAAGCGTGGTACCGATGGGATGTTCAGACGATGTATTCCCGAGGAAGAAGTGCAACAGGTACTTTTCCATTGCCACTCTTCTGATTATGCAGGTCATTTCGCCGCTTCGAAGACCCAACGAAGATTCTACAAGCGGGATTCTATTGGCCTACGGTGTTCAAGGATGTCCATAGGTATGTCGCCTCATGTGATTCTTGCCAGCGCACAGGTAACATTTCTAGACGCCATGAGATGCCTCAGAATTATATTCTAGAAGTGGAACCTTTTGATGTTTGGGGCATAGACTTTATGGGACCTTTTCCATCGTCTTGTGGGAACGTGTATATCTTAGTTGCGGTTGATTATGTGACTAAGTGGGTAGAGGTATTGGCTAGCGCGAGGAATGATGCTAAGACTGTGGTTAGGCTATTTAGACAGATTATTTTCCACGTTTTGGTGTTCCTCGTGTTGTGATTAGCGATGGCGGCGCACACTTTGTCAACCGGATCATCGAGACACTACTGAACAACCGGATCATTGAGACACTACTGAAGAAGTATGGGGTTCATCATCGGATTGCTACTCCGTATCATCCTCAGACTAGTGGACAGGTGGAGATTTCCAACCGGGAGATCAAGTCTATTCTGGAGAAGACTGTCGCTAAGTCACGCAAGGATTGGTCACAGAAGCTAGATGATGCAGTATGGGCTTACCGAACGGCCTTCAAAACGCCGATTGGTATGACTCCGTTCCAACTCGTCTACGAAAAAGCATGTCATCTACCGGTTGAGCTCGAGCACAAAGCTTATTGGGCAATCAAGGCGCTCAACTATGATATGAAGACCGCTGCAGAGAAACGCGTGCTCCAGCTACACCATCTTGAGGAGATCAGACTTGACGCGTACGAGAACGCGAAAATCTACAAGGAGAGAGCGAAGAAATGGCACGATCGACACATCATTCCGCGAACATTCCACTCAGGTGATCTCGTCCTTCTCTTCAACTCTCGTTTGCGATTGTTTCCAGGTAAGTTGAAGTCTAAGTGGTCCGGTCCGTTCAAGATTCATCGAGTCTACGACCACGGCGCAATTGAGCTGTAAAACGGCACGGGTGGTACGTTCAAGGTAAATGCACAGCGTCTGAAGCTGTATAATCCGGCCGACCCTGCAGGTGAGAGAGGCATTCTTCCTCTCACTATACCACCATCAGCCTGAGTTCACGTACGGTCTAGCTAATGACCATAAAGAAGCGCTTCTCAGGAGGCAACCCGGGGTTTTTGTTTTGTTTTTGAGATTTTGTTTGGGTTTTAGACTTTTTCTTTTTTGATTTGGGAGCCTACATGGTGTTTTCCCTTGGGTACACGGATATAGAACTTGATTCGCAGGTCATTGAGCGCAGAAACGGAGTTCAGATCGTGTCACAGAGTTCTGACTCGGTCCGAGTCAAGTGTTGACTCGACCGAGTCAATTCGCGAAGGATGATGAATCGGCAAGGTAAACTGACTCGACCGAGGCAAGTGTTGACTCAGACCGAGTCAGGGTTTCGAAACCCTATTTATTCCACTCAGCCGATTTTATTCTCTATTTCCTCTTCTTTTTTTTTCTTTTTTTTTCTCGCGAAAATCCTCTCCTCACCCGGTCTCGTCACTCCGAGTCGACTATTTCGATTTCACAACCAAAATCCTCACGGTATGTAATTCCGCACTTAGATTTTGCATATTATGGACGATTCATGCCTATTTCGCATATTTATTCTGGATTTGTGAAGGATTTTTGGGTTGAGAGCAAGATTTGTACTTTTCACCAAATCGGGAAATTTTTATGCGTTTTTGAGTGATTGGAACACAGATCTTTGCACATACATGCCTATTCTTGATTACCCATGAGTTTTTTCGATTGATTTCGGCGATTTTGGGAGTTTTTAGCGTAGCGTTTCGTTCGGCGGAACGAACAGCGTTTTGACTCGGTCCGAGTCAAGGTGTGACTCGACCGAGGCAAAACGCGGAATACCAGTGAGGACCGCGTGTTGACTCGGTCCGAGTCACATGTTGACTCGACCGAGGCAATATCTATTACATTGACAGCACGTTCTGACTCGGCCCTGGCAGTCTTGACTCGGCCGAGTCGGTCTTCTGTGCGATATCCGGGCCTTTTTCCACTCGTATTGGCGATCCCGGTCGCACTCACCTGTCTTTGTCTCGAGTTTCAGATGGCCACCCGCAAGACAAAAGCTAGAGCATCCGACGTTCGCGAGGACCACATTCCACCTCTTGCTCCTTTTCAACCGCGGGCGGACGCAGTGATGACCCTGACCCCTCCGACGATCGTAGTCAGCGATACCGACCACGAGCCTCGCTTCCACCTGCCCACTCCTGACATGCAGCAGACAGCAACCTACTTCTCCAACCTGATCTACTGCACCAAATTCCCAGACGAGGAGATTATCGAGCTAGGATTCTACGAGCAGGTCCACGGCTTGTGCGACCAATTAGGATGGCTCAGCATCCTCGAGGCTCGCGAATCGACATATAGACAGCTGACGGCGGAATTTCTGGCATCATACCGCCTGTACATTCCCCAGGATGGCGACGCCAGCAGAGCTTACATGGCATTCTGGATAGCCGGGCGTCCCTACCACCTCACCATGGCTTAGTTCTCCGAGATCCTCGATGTTGCTCCCAGGGAGACGGCCGAGCTTCCATCCGTGAGCGGATCCGCACTACG
>NW_010967315.1:30361-31114 GCF_000463585.1 Tarenaya hassleriana
AATCGACATATAGACAGCTGACGGCGGAATTTCTGGCATCATACCGCCTGTACATTCCCCAGGATGGCGACGCCAGCAGAGCTTACATGGCATTCTGGATAGCCGGGCGTCCCTACCACCTCACCATGGCTCAGTTCTCCGAGATCCTCGGTGTTGCTCCCAGGGAGACAGCCGAGCTCCCATCCGTGAGCGGATCCGCACTGCGACAGTTCTGGTCAGAGATAGGATCCCGCGACTACATAGCCAGTCGTCTGAAGTCTACATGGATCCGACACCCTGCAGTCAGGTACTTTCATATGATCCTAGCTAACACATTGTTTGCTAGGAAAGATCCGGGGTCAGTATCCCAGACGGAGCTACAGTTCATCCGACAGGCCCTGAGTCCACTTTACGATGGATCCGATTGGGGAATGTCTCGCGTTGATCTAGCATCCCGAGTAGCACTCCACTGATACTCGATCCAGCAGGCTGACTCTGGAGTCGAAGTGTTCGTCAGAGGTATGATCACCCGGATAGCTAGACGAGTGGGAGTCAACGTCGGCAGGTACGAGAGGACCCGACGCAGCCCATCCTCCACGCTGAACATCAAGGTGCTGCGACAGAAGTCCTCTATCGATATCGAGGGTCGCCGAACCTACTGGCTATACTATGAGCGCGGCAGCAACATCAAGAAACGCCTCCTTCTGCCGAACAGACATCTGCCACCTATCACTCTAGAGGGGCTCTTACTAGACCTCACACCAGGACAGCGAT
>NW_010967315.1:33027-33246 GCF_000463585.1 Tarenaya hassleriana
AAAAGCTAGAGCATCCGACGTTCGCGAGGACCACATTCCACCTCTTGCTCCTTTTCAACCGCGGGCGGACGCAGTGATGACCCTGACCCCTCCGACGATCGTAGTCAGCGATACCGACCACGAGCCTCGCTTCCACCTGCCCACTCCTGACATGCAGCAGACAGCAACCTACTTCTCCAACCTGATCTACTGCACCAAATTCCCAGACGAGGAGATTAT
>NW_010967315.1:33674-33914 GCF_000463585.1 Tarenaya hassleriana
CATCCGACAGGCCCTGAGTCCACTTTACGATGGGTCCGACTGGGGAATGTCTCGCGTTGATCTAGCATCCCGAGTAGCACTCCACTGATACTCGATCCAGCAGGCTGACTCTGGAGTCGAAGTGTTCGTCAGAGGTATGATCACCCGGATAGCTAGACGAGTGGGAGTCAACGTCGGCAGGTACGAGAGGACCCGATGCAGCCCATCCTCCACGCTGAACATCAAGGTGCTGCGACAGAA
>NW_010967315.1:33952-35356 GCF_000463585.1 Tarenaya hassleriana
CGACGAGCCGCCTGCACCGCCCACACATTCGGAGCACCACACTTCAGAGGCAGGGACATCCCGACCACCCGATGACTTGCTTCAGTCATCTCCACTGTCACCGCCCACTGCTTCATTTCCAGAGCCAGACTTCACGCGACCATCACTGCCACCACCTACTTGTGGCCCAGACAGCTATGGATACACATTCCAGCCACAGGACGACTTCCAGCGCTTCATGTATCAGGCGATGTTGGACACGCGGAGCTCAGTAGACAGGGCAGTGGTCGACATTAGGAGTTCAGTCGAGAGCGCTATGGCAGACATGCGGAGCCATGTCGACTCCGAGATGACGAGCATGTAGCATGTACACCAGATGGTGTTGGACTTCATCATAGCTGGTTGATCAGATGCAGGCACTCAGGATACAGCACGATGCATTATATGGGGAGTTTCGCGGGTTCCGCAACCGACTATTCCCAGACGAGCAGCCACCAGTACCCATGGAGGACGACAGAGACGATGCACCAGCAGACGACTAGACCATAGTTCAGGTAGGTCTTCCCTTTTCTATTTCCGTAGAGATGTAGTAGGCCTTTCGGATGTATTTTGGAGACTCGGATTTTGCATACTCTGGACTTATTTATCTATATGCGAGCCTCTATGTTTTTTTTCGGTTAACGTTTGTTGTTCTATGAGCGTTCATACCGATACATGAGAGATGAGTACCAGTTTCCGAGTGACGATGAGTGGATAGATCCCAGTTCACAGAGAGTGTGAGAGTTCTGGCGTTTGACGTGAGTTAACTTCATTGCGAGCGAACGAATTTCGCAGAGCTAAGCCTTCTCTACCCTTTTACTGGTTCTCTTCATACGTTATTTCCGATTCCATTCTTCCGGGCGAGAGTCTACACCGTGGACGGTGTACGGTTCAAGTCTGGGGGGGTGGATAGATCCTTCACCTATTCAGGCCTATCTATTTAGGATTGCATTTAGTTTAGGTGCATTTTATCATGGCATATAGACTTAGGAAAATTTTTCACTTTTGCATATCACTTTGCATTAGTTGCATTCACGTTTTCTTTTTCCTTTTTTCCATATAGACGATTTCTGTTAGGTTTGCATGATTGCATACGACATATAGATATAGGTTCATATAGGTTCACGTGCATACCTCGTACATCCGTTTTGAACATCATTTGGAGAATTTGTGGAATGATAGAGTAGGAACATCTTGATGATCTAGTGACTTTGTAGAGCGTAGTTGAGCCGTGTCGAATTGATAGTTCTCCAGACTTCTATATATAGTTTGTGGGATAAGGTTGTTGTTTGGGACCTACGGAGTTGAAACGACTATATCCAGGTTATATGTTTCGTTTAGAACCTTTTATGAGTCTTGCAGGTCGACAAAATCTAGTTCAACAAA
>NW_010967315.1:35830-36192 GCF_000463585.1 Tarenaya hassleriana
TCATCCCTGTTTTGCAGATTTTATTCCTTCGTTCTTTACTCGAGGACGAGCACAGGTTTAAGTCTGGGGGGATTTGATAACTCCTAATTCTTTCTATATTTCCTGGACGTTTTTATAGGATTTATATGAGGATCATGTTTATTTGTAGGCATTATAGGCGTGTTAGGCCACGAAACTCGGTTTGGTTGTGTTTTCATAGGATTACAGGTTTCGGATGCGATTTGGAGCAAGACGAAAGCAATCTGGAGCTAAAAGGATGAAAGAGTCAAGAATTTCCTGCCTTGACTCGGCCCGAGTCAGACACCCCGAGTACGAAGGCCCGAGTCAGACACCCCGAGTCAGAAGGCCCGAGTCAGATACCC
>NW_010967315.1:37145-53292 GCF_000463585.1 Tarenaya hassleriana
TAGACATGCAATACGGGACTTGTCACCTCCTACGCAGGAGAGATGTCGCTGGGCCCCTCGTGGAAATCGGACTGTGAAAATGCGTGGCCACGCTATAGATGAATGTACATCTATTTTATCAGTCGGTTTGCCTAGACGAGTAAGCGGTTGAACTTGAAGGGTGGCTCATACCATGCCTTTGTTCAACATATGACATCGTGAGACAAAGGATCAGAAATCGAACTATGATTGGCTTTGTTAGATCACCTCTAACTCTATTCTAGGTGGGTGGTCATGGCGTCTTGCTTGAGGCTAACCATGACTTGTGGTTCGGGAAAGGGTTTCCGAAGCCACTGCCACTTCGAATGGGCCTACAGGGTCACACACCATTAGGGATGGATCACACGTGAAGAAAACAACGCGAGAAAGGAATGACGGAACGAACTGGAAGAGTTCCAGAAGGCCAGACCGTCCGTTCCAGACATGGACCGAATGGTCCAGCCATTTCGGACCGTCCGTTCCAGTAGAAATGGACTGTCCGTTCCACGATCGCCAGACTGTCCGTTCCAGACCTGGACCGGACGGTCCCAGCATCCAGACCGTCCGTTCTATGACAAAAAATGGAACGTTCGTTCCACGTTGAAGCCAGACTGTCCGGTCCAGACCTAGACCGGACGGTCCGACTTACGGGACAGTTTCCTATTTCACGTTTTTAAGGGTTTTGGGCAATCCTAATTAATGAGGGAGCCTCCACAAACCCTATAGAACGAACCTCAGACGTCCAAGATACTCATTAGAGCTTAGAGAAGCTTGATTTTGAGTTCAATAGATCGAAATATCGATTCCAAGTCTAGGACATCGCTTTTCTCTTCACAAATCCTAGCAGATACGTTCCAAAGTGTTGGAATTCATCCCGCCGGTGTGGATACGTGTAGAGGAGTTGTGCTTTCAACTCTTGGTGATTAAAACAGGCCCTGGATCGATTGATACTTCCAGATCTTGAAAGAACGAGGTAAGTATTCGAATCCCACGATGATATACACGATTGTTCGGGTTATTGCACAATTGGTTTTGTGTGACGTTTGGCTAGGTTTAGATTTTTTCTTCTTCCGCTGCGTGAAACCTAGAATCGAAACCCTAGATCGATGAGATCGCATGCTAGGAACCCGAAGGGAACCCAACACATCATTTGGAAGATTTGTGGGATGATAGAGTAGGAATATCTTGATGATCTAGTGACTTTGTAGAACGTGGTTGAACCGTGTCGAATTGATAGTTCTCCAGACTTTCTATATATAGTTTGTGGGATGAGGTTGTTGTTTGGAACCTACGGAGTTGAAACGACTATATCCAGATTATATGTTTCGTTTAGAACCTTTTCCGAGTCTTGCAGGTCGACAAAATCTAGTTCAACAAATGCCTGGGAAAATAAAGCATCTCGACACTCCGCTGTCAGAATCTCGTCAACGAAAATCGTTCGAGGACATGAGTGCATCGATCGATGGTTCGGGTCTAAGTTGTGGGTCAGACATGCATTTAAAACAAAAAAGAGAGAAGAAAAAAAAGAAAGAAAAAAAAAGAGAGAGAGAAACGATGTCCTTCAACTTCAACGTCCTAGGAACCCGAGGTGCTAGCATAGAGAAATTCTACACAAAGGTAAAAATCTAGGTACGAAGTAGAACTAAGATCGAAAAGGCTAAGTTGAGATAAGGATAGGTTCGGAAATAGACTTAGTGAGTTGTAGAGATTCTAATGGGTTCTAGGTGGCAATAAAAATCTCATGGCTAGGTAGATTAGTCTTTGGTAGAAAGATCATAGTAGACCGATTTGGGTACGATTCTCGGGAAACTAGTATTGGATTGATATTTTGCTTTTGAGTCTCACGATGATGCTATTTGATGTCCGTCACTCCCTGTTTTGCAGATTTTATTCCTTCGTTCTTTACTCGAGGACGAGCAAAGGTTTAAGTCTGTGGAGATTTGATAACTCCTATTCTTCTCTATATTTTGATGAGAGTTTGTCTAGGTTTTATAGGATAATCACATGCATTCATAGGCATTCTAGGCTTGTTAGGATACAAAACCTGTTTGTGCTCTAGTTTTGCAGAGTTACAGGTTTCGGAGATGATTGGACTCGTAAAGGAGCTAATTGGAGCGTCAAAGAAGAAGTCTGGATGAGGTACTCATGTTGCGACATCAATAACTTTCTCTACAGAGATCCAAATCATGCGAGACTTATACCATTGGAAAGAGATTTCAAGAGCTTCGCGTAGACACCAAAATCGCGTAACTCCGACACCGGAGCAGAAAGTTACGAGTGAATTCGTGAAGACCAGAAAACTGCAGTGTAGGGCCGGATCCAACTGGATCCTGTCCGATTCCAGAACGCAGAATTCGACCCCAGGAATCTGGATCCGGTCCGGATCCAACTGGAATCGGCCCGGATCCAGTCAAAAACCCTGTTTCACGATTTTCAACGTCCTAATGGGAATAAGACTCTTGGGAGCCGCCCTAGGGTTATAAAAAAGCCTTAGCCACGTCCTAGAACAAGAGAGAGCCTTAGAGAACACTTAGATACAGACTTTTGGAGAGCTTTTGGTGAAGAGAAGAATAGAAGTTTACGGGATTTCGGAAAGAAGAAGGAAGATTTGATCGTGGAGACTACACATCTACATGAGCCTTTCTCTCCTCTCTTTTATCTCTATTTCTCAGAACTTTTTGTTGTTCGCTTGCTGTCGACATGAGTCTTTCTTCTCCCTCTTTTCTTTCTGTTTCTGGTTTCGCTCAGTGTTTTTCCATGAACCGTGAGTAGATCCACGACCACGGGTTAGGGATTTGTTTGTGTATTGGGTATGTTTGAACCCTAACTTGGATTTCGGTTTTGATTTGTTTCGGTTCTATTGATTTGCGCTTTTATTGGATTGATGTTTGCTAACCCCTTGGTCAATTATCTTAGATTCTAAACTACATAGAGATATGGGTTTGGCTTCAGATCAAAATCAATAGGATAGATCGTATTATTCACATTGAGATATGGTTTAATCGATTTAGGATTGATGATAGCGTTCTTCATGCATCTAGGGTTAACTTGAATAGATCGAGAGATTGACGAGTTACTCTGTAGGTAGTGAGTTAGTAGACCGAGAGGTGAATTCTCTATCTTTGTTGCTTGATGATTCCCGAACACAAGTCATAATCGTTATTCTCGCATGCTAAGCATATACCCATACACTCGAATACGATCCCGACATCCGGACATCTTAGATTGATAGTTTACTCGTTTTTATTGCTTTGCTTCCTTATTTTCCATTCATTCCACATATTTCTACCATCACTTCCACTTCCTTGCTTTGATTTGGTTTTGATTAGGGTTTAGATTTAGCTACCGGTCCTTGCGTTCGACCCCGTGTTATGACGATCCGTATCCTTGCGGTGAGTTGTGAATCGGGTTATAAATTCTAGACTCGATACACACGTATCATCGTATGACGAGGGCAATCGGGTAGCGCTCATGTTCTTAAGATGAAAGGTCATCTTGAAGAACTTGAGCGTTATGGCTTGAGGATCGACAGGGAGTTGGCTGCTGACCTTGTGCTCCAGTCTCTTCCAGACTGCTATGATCAGTTCATCATGAGCTATCATATGCATGGCATGGATAAGACCTTGACCGAACTGCATAGGATGCTGAAAACGGTCGAGACGAGCCTTAAGGTCGAAAAGAACGTGCTCGTTATTTCAAAGAGTTCGAAAAAGCGGAAACGTTCCAAGGGAAAAGACAAAGGCAAGGCAAGTGTGACAAATGTTGCCAACAAGGCCAAGCCTAAACCCGAGAAAGGAGAGTGCCATTTCTGCCATGAAATTGGTCATTGGAAAAGAAATTGCAAACTCTTCTTGGAAGATCTGAAGAAGAAGAAGCTTGCTGAAGCTTCTACTTCAGGTATTTACGTTATCGAAGCTAACGTATTCACTTCTTCATCCTGGGTATTGGATACCGGATGTGCCTCACACATTTGTGGAAATGTGCAGGGTCTTAGAAGAAGTAGGACGTTGGCTCGAGGTGAAGTGGATCTACGCGTCGGGAATGGAGCAAAGGTTGCTGCATTGGCTGTCGGCGTTTATGATTTATCTTTACCGTCTGGACTGGTTATAGAACTAAGTAATTGTTACTTTGTGCCTGCTGTAAGCAAAAACATCATTTCTATTTCCTGTTTGGATTTGGATGGTTTCCGGTTTATTATTGAGAATAAGAACCTGATGATGTTCAAAGACGAATATCTATTATGGTAATGGTTACCTTGTGAATGGATTGTATGTCTTGAATGATCAACCTTCCGATTCCATGTCCGTATATAACATAAATGCGAAGAGGTTTAAGCCGAACAACTTAAACCCGACCTATCTCTGGCATTGTCGTTTGGGCCACATCAACGAGAAACGCATACAGAAACTCCTCTCCGAAGGATTTCTGGATTCTTTCGATTATGAATCGATTGAAGCGTGCGAATCTTGTTTGATGGGTAAAATGGCAAAGTCTCCTTTTAGTGGAAAAGGAGAACAGGCATTGGAGTTATTGAACCTAATACATAGTGATGTATGTTGGCCCATGAGCTTGCCCGCTAGAGGAGGTTATTTGTATTTCGTCACATTTACTGATGATTTCAATAGATTTGGTTATGTCTATTTGATGAGACATAAATCTGAAACTCTTGAAATGTTCAAGGCTTTCAGAAACGAAGTACAAAACCAGCTTGGCAAGACTATTAAGTCATTGCGATCGGATCGCGGTGGCGAATATATGAGCCAAGAGTTCACTGACTATCTGGTAGACTGTGGAATTGTTTCACAGTTGACCCCTCCTGGAACGCCACAGTGGAATGGCGTGTCTGAACGGAGGAACCACACCCTATTAGATATGGTACGGTCTATGATGAGTCAGACTGATCTTCCAAAGTCTTTTTGTGATTACACCTTAGAAACTGCTGCTTTCATACTGAACAAGAGTCCAACCAAAACGGTTCAGAAGACGCCATATGAGATATGGACTGGGAAGCGTCCCAGCTTGTCTTTCTTGAAGATTTGAGGATGTGACGTTTACGTGAAACGTCAGGCTTCTGATAAGCTATCCGCCAAATCGGACAAGTGTTTGTTTGTAGGATACCCTAAGGAAACTAAAGAGTACTACTTCTACAACCCGGTCGAGAATAAAGTGTTTATTGCTCGGAACAGGAAATTTCTGGAGAGAGAGTTCATCTCTAAGGGAATTAGTGGGAGTAGAGTTGATCTCGAAGAAGTTCGAGAACTACAGACAGTTGCTGGACCGAGTGAGCAGGTTGAAGATGTTCAACCTACATCACAAGGACTTGAGACTCCGCCTGATACTTGTGAACCTCGGAGATCAGGGAGAGTTCGCCAAGAGCCTACGAGATTTGGATTTCTCGGGACTGGTAATGATGAACTCATGTTATTGGAACATGACGAGCCTACATCATATCCAGAGGCTATGGCGAGTTCCGACTCTGAGAAATGGCACGAGGCTACGCTTGACCGAGTGAGCGAGTTGAAGATGTTCAACCTACATCACAAGGACTTGAGACTCCGCCTGATACTTGTGAACCTCGGAGATCAGGGAGAGTTCGCCTAGAGCCTACGAGATTTGGATTTCTCGTGTCTGGTAGTGATGAACTCATGTTATTGGAACATGACGAGCCTACATCATATCCAGAGGCTATGGCGAGTTCCGACTCTGAGAAATGGCACGAGGCTATGAAGTCTGAGATGCAATCCATGTACGACAACAAAGTATGGACTTTGGTCGACGCATCCGAAGGGGTAAAACCCATAGGATGTAAGTGGGTTTTCAAGAAGAAAACCGACATGGATGGCAACGTGCATACCTATAAGGCACGATTGGTGGCGAAAGGGTTTCGGCAAATTCATGGTATTGACTATGATGAAACCTTCACGCCCGTCGTGATGCTTAAATCCATCAGGATTCTGCTTGCCATAGCTGCATATTATGACTATGAGATATGGAAAATGGATGTCAAGACTGCGTTACTTAACGGGAACCTACTCGAGGATGTATATATGATACAACCAAAGGGTTTTGTCGATCCAGAGAGTCCGGGGAAGGTGTGCAAGCTTCAGAGGTCCATTTATGGACTGAAGCAAGCTTCAAGAAGCTGGAATCTTCGATTTGATGAGACAATCAAACAGTTTGGTTTCTCTCAAAACGAGGATGAGCCATGTGTTTACAAGAAGGCCTGTGGGAGCACGGTTGTTTTCCTGGTGCTATACGTGGATGATATCCTGCTCATAGGAAACGATGTTCCTACCTTGCAAGACGTTAAGTCTTGGCTAGGAACACAGTTCTCTATGAAGGACTTAGGGGAAACTGCCTATGTCTTAGGCATCAAGATCTATAGAGATAGATCTCAAAGGCTTCTTGCCCTGAGTCAAAGTACATACATCGATAAAGTTCTGAATCGGTTCAGAATGCAAGAGTCAAAGAGAGGACTCTTGCCGATGTGTCATGGTGTTGTTCTCAGCAAGACTCAGTGTCCCAAGACACGTGATGAGCGAGAACGTATGGATAGGATCCCATATGCCTCAGCAATAGGATCTATCATGTATGCCATGTTATGTACTAGGCCAAATGTATCGTACGCGTTAAGCATTACGAGCAGATACCAGTCGGATCCAGGAGAGTCACACTGGATCGCGGTCAAGAACATCCTTAAGTACTTGAGAAGAACTAAGGATTTGTTCTTGATATATGGAGGATTGGAAGATGAGCTCGCTGTAAAGGGTTACACCGATGCTAGTTTCCAATCGGACCAAGATGACTACAGATCGCAATCAGGCTATGTCTTCTGCTTGAATGGAGGCGCTGTTAGTTGGAAGAGTTCCAAACAGGCCACATAGCAGATTCTACTACAGAGGCTGAGTACATTGCCGCATCGGATGCTGCGAAGGAAGCTGTTTGGATCAGGAAGTTTTTGGGTGACCTAGACGTTGTTCCTAACGTTGTGAACCCCATTTCGTTATACTGTGATAACAATGGGGCGATAGCACAAGCTAAGGAACTCAAGTCACACCAACGATCCAAACACATTCTCAGACGGTTTCACCTTATAAGGGAAATCGTAGACAGAGGCGATGTGCACATATGCAAGATGTCGACGGATGACAACATAGCCGATCCCTTGACGAAGCCTCTCCCTTCGTCAAAGCATGAGGGTCATGTTCGGGGAATGGGACTTAGATGCATTGTAGATCATACTTAGAGCAAGTGGGAGACTGATGGATGTGATGCTCTAGGATGATCATACGATATGAGAACTATGTATGATACGATGTATTTATTGGATGAATGCATTATTTGTTCATTATTTATTTTGCATATTTGATAAATAATGATATCCATGGATCGTTAAGAACGATCCTAAATTCCTTAGTCGCTTGTCCTTGTGGGAGCAATGATGAATTAAGACTAACATGAGGCGTGATGGATGATCATGGTAATGATCATGTGTATTGGATACGGATCACGGTCATGAATACTTGTTTGGAACAAGTGACTGGATGACTCGCGTGAGATTGTCGATTGGATTTAATTCATGACTTGAATCTCACTTGATGGTTCACTTTGTTTCCTCAGACCTGAGATATCTATTGTATCCATCATGACGAGTAATGTACTTTGACTGCGTCAAACGTCGTCTTTAACCGGATGATTATAAAGGCGTGGTTCGGGTACATTACGAATAATGTAATGGATAGTAGATAGACAAAATGGAACTTTGTCCCTCTTGAAAGAGAGAGATATCGCTTGGGCCCGTCGTAGGAGTGAGACTGTAGAAATGTGTGGCCACACTATAGATGAATGTCATCTATCTCTTATAGTCTACTCGGGATACGACAAAGCATTCGAACTATGAGTTCGATTATGATATCGTGAGACAAAGAGGATCATCGTTGGAGCTATCTCTAGCTTTTCGGTTAGATCACATCTAACTCTTTTCGATACGGGTAATCATAATGTCTTGCTAGAGACCGCTTATGATTTGTAAAGCGAGATTGGATCTCGTGTTTACTACCGTATTCGGAGGAGCCTAAACACATATGGGATGGACGTGTATGGGCGGGATCGAACGAACGAGAAAAATCGAATTTTTCTTTGTCTTTAAGGTCTGGTCCGGAGCTAACCAAGAGTTGGTCAGCCGGACCAGACACACTTGGGAGAAACGGACCGATTTGTCCGAGGAGATCGGGTTGGCTCGGAGTTCGGCTGGTCCGGCGAACCGAAATCTTGGTCTGCCGGACCAACAAGTCAGACGGACTCATTGCGTGGTCCGGATCATGGCTGGTCTGGGGGACCAACTGTCTGGTCCGCCGGATTGCGGACTGTCGGCAAGCTTGGATTTTACGTGTGCTTGGTCCGGCTGACCAAGAGTTGGTCAGCCCCGGACCAAGACACTGAAAAATCCAAACTTCGCGTTTTCTCGCCTTTTTCTTGGTGGGAAGCAGGTGAGGAACCTATCACTCGACCTAATCCCGACCCTTAGCCATCTGAGAGGCTAGGGAACTCTGTAGAACTCTCTCTCAAGCTCAAGAGAGTGTTCTTGATCCATACACAAGAGAATTGTTCTCTTCAAGCTCTAGCAAGCAAGATTCCAAGTGTTGGAATCCATCCCAAGGATGTGGACTGCTCAAGAGGGTGTTGGCTCCTTCAACACCTAGGCTGTGATCAACTAACCGCATCAAGATTGTGAATCAAAGGTTAGTTTTTCTCTCAACAAAGTTCTTCATCAAAAAGATTGGTCCGTGGGTGTTCAAAAACGTTTTGAACGCTAATTCTGCTGCATAAGCCCGCGGACCAGATCCTAGCACGGTTTTGAACCGGCGGTCTAGGATCCCGTGTGACCCAGCACAGACCATCCGTTCCAGGCCCAGAACGGACGAACCGCTGAACAGAGTCCGCAAAGTGGCCAACTTGCTGTCTTGGGACGCGTAATTCTCTGCGTTTCCGGGGTCCACCGGCGCTGGATCGCCGTCTAAACCCGTCAAGACATTGCAGGCTTCGAGCTGGGCCTGGGCTCGAGCCCATTCCACCTTCCTCACGCGCCATAAACATCTCCCAAGTCAGGGACTTCATCATTTCCGGACAGAATTCCAGAAATATAGAGAGAGAAGAGAAAGAGAGAGAGAGGGCGAGAAAGAGGAAGAAAGAAGAAGAAGCGAGCTCGGGAACACAAAGGGGGACATCCCTAGAGTGTTTAGAAGAGGATTTCGGCTAGAGACAGACCGAAAAACGGCAACAAATCTGGCCAAAACCAGATCTGAGTTGGAACAGAGATGAGTGGCTTGAGTTGACTCTGTGTGAACTCATTTTCATCCCGTAATCGTGTTATCTCGATAGTGCTTAGGTTAGATAGAGGATACTTCAATGAACATTTAGCAACAAACGACACGTAATTTGGTAGAAAAATGAGCGAGATATGATCAAACGACTCGCGAAAGAGAACAGAGCCAGACCCGACGGTCTGAGTGGCCAGACCCGATGGACTTGACGTTCTAGACTGGACGGGCTAACTAACATCTCCAGTCCGAACGGTCTGTGTTCCAGACTCCAAACTTAGACCGAGAGGTCTCGGGACAACACGGAATGCCTGTACTGTCCGGTCCACACCCTGGACCGACCGATCTAGGGTACAGAACCCTTTTTCGGAAGATTTTTGAATCCCGCGTGCGTGAGACGTGTGATTCAACGATGCGAGTGACTCGTTGTTGGATTAGTGCTCTATGATGTACTGTTTTACGAGCTTTATTTTGATACATTTGATGTATTGACACTTTCTATGTTTTATGGATGAGTGTTTGATTCATTACGTATTGTGCATACTTTAACATGTTATGAAATCCATGTATTGTTATGAACAATACTAAATTCCCTAGTCATATGTCATTGTAGGAATAATGATATACTAAGACTAGTAAGATGTGTGATTGATGATCATAGAGATGATCATAGGTATTGGATACGATCACAATCATAGGTATTCGTTGGAGAACAGAATACTGGATTGACCCGCATGAGAATGTCACATGGACTAGCGTCATGATTTTCTTAACTGAATCTAATTAGGGTTTTAAGTGGGATTAACTTTGGAGAGCGCCTCCTAACCTCTTGAGGACGATTTTACAGACTTTTTTAGTGCTCTTTGAGATCGAAAAACCCAAAGTTAAATCCCTGAAACCCTTGCGCAAAGAAGAAAGCGTTCTTCAGTCCTAGATGAAGAGTTTCAACCGTTGGAATCCTTTCCGCCATGTGAATATGTGTAGAGGGCGAAGTATTCTTCCTATCTTAAATGATCGGACGAACACATCAATTGATACAGGCCCCGGATCGATTGAGGTAAGCGTTCTAACGTTTCTACAAGATCATGCATGCTAGGTTTTAGGGTTTCATCAAAAATTTTGTTTTACGTCCGCTGTGCAAACCCTAGAACCGATCTCTTAGGAATTAGATTTGCTCTAGAGATCTCAGGAATCTCAACAGTGGTATCAGAGCCTGGTTTCTCTGTATGATTTTGTTAGAACCCGATCACGCACGTTATAGGATTTGAATCGTTTGAATCCGTGTTTGCTTTGATGCTATGCGTGAATTGATTGTAGATCTAGAGTAGATTTTATTTTCTTTATTGTATAGTGCGCAAGAGGTTTGAATTCTGAGTTCGCAGGCGAAAACCGGGTCGAATTCGGGTCTGAAACGGGGCCGAAACGACGGAAACGAGATCTGATCACGTTTTTCGCATGGACCGATCGGTCTGGTCCTCTGGACCGATCGGTCTAGAGTTTTGCGTGTCGGTTGGACCGACAGGTCTGGACCGAACGGTCTAGGCCAAGACCGAACGGTTTGGAGGTTCAGACCGAAAGGTCTGGACCGTTCTGGACCGTGCAGACCGAGCCATGTAGACCGATCGGTCTAGACCCTGGACCGATCGGTCCACGTCCCGAGGTTAGACCAAAATTTTTGGTTCTTCGTTTCAGGATCTGGTTTGAGCAGTCGTTGCTTAACCTGATCAACTGTGATCCAGAATAACATGATTCGTTCGTTTGGATGGTCCATAGTGAATGAATGCATGTAACTTAATCAAGATATTAGATATGCTTGATTGAGTGGGAGCTTCGGGATTGGGATTACATAATCGAATGGATGGTCTATTTGGATTATTTAATACATCTGATCAAGGAATAATGGTTGATCCTTGATTCGATTCGTACAATCGTTGCACAAAAACCGGTTAGATCTAGGAGCTTTACGAGTAAAGCACTTGTCAAGACCTCGATCGTACGTGTCATGGGCCATGCCAAAGCTGGGTGTACCGTGCTATCTTGGTGAGGCAAGATGGAGAAATGGTGGTTCTCATAGCTTGAAAGTAGATGCTTGATCTAAGTGTGGTTTTAAAAATCTCTTTTATGTAATGCTAAGCGTGTACCTTCCATTACTAGAGCACTTGTCAAAGCATCGATCGCCCGTAACACGGGTCATGCCAAAGCTGAGCATGCCGGATTATCTTTGTGAGGCAGGGTGGGAAATTGTGGTTCCCACAGCTTGAATATGGTTTAGCTTAGGTTAAGTTGTCGAGTTTGAGTTGAGACTTAACGGTAAAGATGAAACGAGTATGCAATGATATTTGATATCATAGTCTCATAAAGGATCTAACAATCACATTGGATGTGATTGACGTTAGATGTCTACCTAAATAACATAAGGATGAGTGTAACAACTTATTCTTATGTGAAATATGGATCTTAGTCCCATATAGAAAATTATTGTAGGGTTATTTTTCTTTATGGGAATATAGCTTGTATATGCATCTATGTTGTCATTGATTGATGATGTACTAGCTGGTAGAAGATCATTGATAGAATCTGTATTTTGTTTTGTTTCGTTCTATTTTGTCTTTTTCTGTAGGACATGGCGTCAACCGGTAGCATACCGAGTTTGACAATGCGATCTATCCTTGAGAAGGATAAGCTGACTGGGATGAACTTCTTGGACTGGTATCGTAACTTGAGAATTGTTCTCAAGCACGATAAGAAATCATACGTCCTGGAAACCAGAGCCTCCGGCCAATGCCAGATGCTTGGTTGAAACATCAGACTGACGACATCGAGATCTCCTATCTCATGTTGGGAAGTATGGCCCCGAATCTGCATAGACAGTTTGAGGGGAAGAGCATGTTTGATATGATCAATCAGCTCAAGACCTCCAAAGAAAGGGGTATCACTGTAGTGGAAAATGAACATAATGAATTGATACCCACTAGGACGGTTACGAGTTGGAGGATGTGCATTGACTATAGGAAGCTGAATTCGAACACCCGTAAGGACCATTTTCCTTTGCCCTTCATCAACCAAATGCTAGAGAGATTAGCCACGCATTCCCACTTTTGTTTTCACCCTAGCGATCAGGAAAAGACCACCTTTACATGCCCATATGACACCTTTGCATATGTAAGATGCCTTTTGGTATGTGTAATGCACCGGCGACGTTTCAAAGATGCATGACTGCGATATTTTCCGATCTTATTGAGGATGTTATGGAGGTGTTCATTGATGATTGTTCTGTCCATGGACCCTCCTTTCCCGTGTGTCTGATGAATTTGCGTCGAGTGTTGGACAGGTGCGTCGAGATGAATCTTGTGCTTAATTGGGAGAAGTGCCATTTCATGGTCCAAGAGGGCATTGTGCTAGGCCACCAGATTTCAAGCAAGGGGATTGAGGTTGATCGGGCTAAGGTCGAGGTGATAGAGAAGTTGCCGCCTCCACGGAATGTTAAGGGAATCCGGAGTTTCTTGGGACATGTCGGGTTCTACAGGAGGTTCATCAAGGACTTTCCAAGATTTCAAGGCCTTTGACCGAATTGCTTGCAAAGGATGTGCCTTTTGAGTTCACCCGCCGCCTTTGAGGCTCTAAAGAAGACGTTGATTTCTCCGCCCATCATTCAGCCTCCGGACTGGGAAGCTCCTTTTGAGCTTATGTGCGACGCTAGTGATTTTGCAGTGTGGGCTGTTTTGGGTCAGAGGAATGACAGGAAGCTCCACGTCGTATACTATGCGAGTAGGACCTTAGACGATGCTCAGATGAATTATTCCATAACCAAAAAGGAACTACTCGCCATAGTATTTGCCTTTGAGAAGTTTCGGTCCTACTTGGTCGGGTCGAAAGTGATTGTTTATAACGACCATGCTGCTTTAAGGTACCTTCTGTCCAAGAAAGACGCCAAGCCTAGACTGATTAGATGGGTGCTCTTACTGCAAGAGTTTAATTTGGAAATCAGGGATAGAAAAGGTACAGAGAATGGAGTGGCCGACCATCTTTCCCGAATTGAATGCCATGAGAAGATTCCAATTAATGACTATCTTCGGGATGATCATGTGATGGCGGTGCAAGTCAGGGAGAGAGACCCGTGGTACGCAGATTTTGTTAACTTCATTGTTAGCGGGTACACTCCTCACGAGCTGGACTATAACGGGAGGAAGAGGTTCTTCAGAGACGTCAAGGAATATTTCTGGGAAGAACCCTTCCTTTTCAAAAGAAGCAAGGATGGCCTCTTTAGGCGATGTATTCCCGAGGAGGAAGTCCCATGCATGATCCATCATTGCCATTCTTCAGACTATGGAGGTCATTTCAGAGTATCGAAAACTGAGCTAAAATTCTTCAAGGCGGGTTTTATTGGCCTTCAATGTTTAAGGACGTTCACCAATACGTCTCTTCTTGCGACGCTTGCCAAAGGACCTGAAATATATTACGCCGCCACGAGATGTCTCAGCACTACATCTTGGAAGTTGAACCTTTCGATGTTTGGGGAATCAACTTCATGGGACCATTCCCGTCGTCCTATGGGAATCAGTACATTCTAGTGGCGGTAGACTATGTCACCAAGTGGGTGGAAGCGATGGCGAGTCTCACTAATGACTCGAATGTGGTGACTAAGATGTTCAAGAGGGTGATCTTTCCAAGATTCAGGACACCAAGGGTCGTGATCAGCGATGGAGGGTCCCACTTCATCAACCGCACCATCGAAGCTCTTTTGAAGAAGTATGTTGTGAAGCATAAGGTGGCTACCCTGTATCACACTCAAACGAGCAGGCAAGTTGAAATCTCAAATAGGGAGATCAAGGCGATACTTGAGAAAACGGTGTCAAGGTCAAGGAAAGATTGGGCGATGAAGCTTGACGATGCTCTATGGGCATATAGGACGGCCTTCAAGACACCCATCAGTATGTCTCCCTTCCAACTTGTCTATGGAAAAGCTTGCCACCTTCCATTTGAGCTTGAGTATAAAGCTCTGTGGGCGATCAAGAAGCTGAATTTTGATTGGAAATCGGCCGCGGAGAAGGGGATGTTAGAGCTTCATGAGCTTAATGAGATTCGGATGGATGCGTATGAAAATGCCCGAATCTACAAAGAGAGGATGAAGAAGTGGCATGCTCGCCGTGTATTGCAGAGAGTATTCAGAGATGATGATCAAGTGCTCCTCTTCAACTCTAGATTTAAGCTCTTTCCGGGAAAACTAAAATCGCGTTGGTCGGGACCGTTCACAATCAAGAAGGTTTATTCCCATGGAGCGGTAGAGTTATACGGTCACGGAGGAACCACATTTAAGGTGAATGTTCAAAGGTTAAAGGTCTATAACCCCGGAGAACGAGACATGGGAGAGGCACATTGCGCCTCTCCGATCCAGTTGAGGAGTAGGAGCAGACACGGTCAAGCTTAGGACCATAAATAAGCGCTCTCGGGAGGCACCCCGAGCTTGTATATATCCTTTTTCATATCCTTTTTGCATTGCATCTTTCTTCTCATGCATTTGTGGACTTAGACACATGATGTTATGATGTGATCTTACTGTTGCTCATGTATCTGTTATGATTGTATCAGTATCACTTGATCTTTCGTCTCTCTTTTTGAGTTTTGATTTTGACAGGTGAATATCATCGAGCAACCAAGACAATACGCAATGTGGAATCCTTCACAAGTGGAATCTGCAAGGAGGCATCTTTGAACCTTGGATACTGAGGTTATACACATTTACACCCTCCTCCACTTAGATTAAATTCTTTCATATTCCACATATTCCACCCTTTTGGATTTAAGTGACACCGCGGACGGTGTCTCATTCAAGTCTTGGGGGCGAGCATCTAACATCGCTACAACTCCCTTTTAGGATGCATTCATACACTCACTTGCATATTAAAAAAAATCATCATTTTCCTCTCACTATAGATGCATCCCATACTTGCATTTCTTGCATGTGTACATATAGACATCACCTAGTCTTGCACTACATTTGTCACTAGTCTTATTATGTCGTTATTCCCATAACGACACAAGACTAGGGAGTTTAGTATCATTCATAATGATACATGGATTTCATAATAGATCTAGTATGCAAGAACATGTAATGAATCAAATACTCTCATAAAACATAGAAAGTATCAATACATCGAATGTATCTGAACAAAGCTCATAAACAGTACATCATAGAGCACTAAACCAACAGATGAGACGAGTATGCAATGATATTTGATATCATAAGTCTCATAAAGGATCTAAGAATCACATTGGATCTGATTGACATTAGATGTCTACCTAAATAGCATAAGGCTGAGTGTAAAAACTTGTTCTTATGTGAAATACGGATCTTAGTCCCATATAAAAATTTATTGTAGGGTTATTTTTCTTTATGGGAATATAGCTCATCTTTGCATCTGGGTTGTCATTGTTTGATGATGGACTAGCTGGTAGTGGATCATAGATAGTTTGACACTGATTGATGATAGACTAGCTGGTAGTAGATCATTGATAGAATCTGCAATTTTGTTTTGTTCGTTCTATTTTGTCTTTTTCTGTAGGACATAGCATCGACCGGTAGTGTACCGAAGTCGACAATGCGATCTATCCTTATGAAGGATAAGCCTCTGACCACGACTTCTAGATCGATCATTGATGCTTATTGGAAGCATATGGATGATGATCTGGACAAGTCTAGCTTGATGTTTGGAAACATGTCTTCGGAATTGCGTAAGCAATTAGAGGACATGGACGATTCTTTGATAGTTGATCAGTTGAATTCGTCATTCCAAAAGAAAGCTGAGAGC
>NW_010967315.1:53553-53972 GCF_000463585.1 Tarenaya hassleriana
TGCGAGGAAGTAGACAACTGGCAAAAGGAGAAGTAGATCTCCGCGTTGGGAATGGAGCAAAAGTTGCTGCATTAGCTGTCGGGACTTATGATCTGACTTTGCCTTCTGGACTTGTATTGGAGTTGCATGATTGTTATTTTGTTCCTGCTATCAGCAAGAACATTATATCGATATCATGCTTAGACTCGGACGGTTTCAGATTTGTTATTGAGAACAAATGTCTGTCCATTTATAGAGGTGATTTATTTTATGGTAAAGATTACCATATTAATGGCCTTTACGTTTTGGATGACGAACCGTCTAGATGCATATCAATCTATAACATGAGTACTAAACGGTTTAAGCCGAACAACTTAAATCCAACCTTCCTCTGGCATTGTCGTCTAGGCCATATAAACGAGAAGCGCATACAGAAGCTT
>NW_010967315.1:54655-55481 GCF_000463585.1 Tarenaya hassleriana
CTGTTGGGTTTCCTGGGATCTCTAGAGCGAATCCTATACCTAAGAGATCGTTTCTAGGGTTTGCGCAGCGGATATAAAACAAAATTTGATAAACCCTAGAACCATGCTTCTAATGAATCGTAGAAACGTTATAACGCTTACCTCAATCGATCCGGGGCCTGTATCAATCGAAGAACACGTCTGATCACGAAAGGCAGGAAGAATACCTCGCCCTCTACACGTATCCACACCACGGGATGGATTCCAACGGTTGGAACTTGTCTGCTAGGACTCGAATCTCTATTCGATATGTGCACCGAGAAATCTCGAGACTTAGAACTCGTTTTTGGATCTCCAAAAACTCTCTCTTTTCTGCCAAAAGTCGGCTCTGTTCGTCACCTCTAAGTTAGGGTTTTTAATCTCCTTCTTATAAGGTGATTTAACCCTAATTCGGTTTAATTTCGGAAAAACTGAAGCCCGGAACGGACGGTCCAGAGATGCACGTGGACCGTCCGTTCTAGTACGTAGAACGGACGGTCTGCTCACGTGGACCGTCCGTTCCAGACTTTCTGGAATGGACAGTTCGTTCTGGACCATCGGGTCTGGCACGGCGGACCGTCCGTTCTGGACTTCTGGTCCGTCCGTTCCAGACTCTTTAGTACGTAGAACGGACGGTCTGCTCACGTGGACCGTCCGTTCCAGACTTTCTGGAATGGACAGTTCGTTCTGGACCATCGGGTCTGGCACGGCGGACCGTCCGTTCTGGACTTCTGGTCCGTCCGTTCCAGACTCTTCCGTCTTGGTTTTTCCGTCGTTTTCTCGTGCGTTTTGTCCTTCCCTGCGTGTG
>NW_010967315.1:55499-60769 GCF_000463585.1 Tarenaya hassleriana
TTTTCCGTCGTTTTCTCTCGTGCATTTGTCCTTCCCTGCGTGTGTGACCTTGTAGGCTCATTCGACATAGCAGTATAACCCGAAATCCCTATTTCGGGTATACAAGTCATAGGCGGTCTCTAGCAAGACACTATGACTACCTATCTCGAATAGAGTTTGTTCGTGATCTTTACGAACGCCAGAGATGATTCCGGTTGATGATCCTTTTGTATCGTGATATCATGTGTCGAACATAAGGCATGGACAAACCACCTTATCTGATCCGACTGCTTTCTCGTTCACTGAGTTCGACTGTCTGAAATAGACGACGTTCGTCTATATAGTGCGGCCACACATTTCTACAGTCTCGCTCACACGAGGGGCCCAGCGATATCTCTCTCTTTCACGAGAGGTACAAATCCCGTCTTGACTATCTACAATCCAGTACATGATTCGTTTCGTACCTGATACACGCCTTTATAGTTCTCTTGTTACGCAGAACGTTTGACGTATTCAAAGCACGCAACTCCTCATGTTGGATTCCGTAGATATCTCAGGTCTTAGGATCCAATCATGGAACCGCCATATGAGATTCAAGTCATGACGCTAGTCCATGTGACAATCTCATGCGGGTCAATCCAGTATTCCGTTCTCCAACGAATACCTATGACAGTTATCCTATCCAATACCTATGATCATCTCTATAATCATCAATCACACATCATACTAGTCTTATTATGTCATCATTCCCATAATGACACAAGACTAGGGAGTTTAGTATCATTCATAATGATACATGGATTTCATAACAGATCTTGTATGCAAGAACATGTAATGAATCAAATACTCTCATAAAACCCATAGAAGGTATCAATACATCGAATGTATCTAAACAAAGCTCATAAACAGTACATCATAGAGCACTAAACCAACAATTTGTAGGCTACCCTAAGGAAACTAAGGGTTACTACATCTACATTCCGACAGAGAACAAGGTGTTCATTGCCAGGAATGCGACTTTTATGGAGCGAGAGTTCGCCTCCAAAAGAGTCAGTGGGAGTAGGATCGAACTTGAGGAAGTTCGAGAGCAGCAAGTAGACATTGAGCCGAGTGAACAAGTTGAAGAAGTTCAACCTGTTTCACTGCCGGTTGTGACTCAACCTTTGACGAGTGAACCTCGGAGATCAGGCAGGATTCGCCAAGAGTCAACGAGATATGGATTTCTCGTAACTGGGAATGAGGAACTCATGTTATTAGAACATGACGAACCTACCACATACACAGAGGCTATGGCGAGTCCCGATTCCGAGAAATGCCGCGAGGCTATGAAGTCCGAGATGCAATCCATGTCAGACAACCAAGTATGGACTCTGATTGATGCATCTGAAGGGATAAAACCCATCGAATGCAAGTGGATCTTCAAGAAGAAGACCGGCATGGATGGCAACGTGCACACGTATAAAGCACGACTTGTGGCGAAAGGATTCCGTCAAATTCATGGTATTGACTATGATGAGACCTTTTCGCCCGTAGTTATGCTGAAGTCCATCAGGATCCTACTTGCCATAGCCGCATATTACGACTATGAGATATGGAAAATGGATGTCAAGACCGCGTTCCTTAACGGGAACTTGACCGAGGATGTGTACATGACACAACCCGAAGGTTTTGTAGATCCGAGGAACCCGAGGATGGTGTGCAAGCTTCAGAGGTCCATTTATGGACTGAAGCAGGCTTCGAGGAGCTGGAACCTTCGCTTTGATGAGACGATCAAAAGGTTTGCTTTCTCACAAAATGAAGATGAGCCATGTGTTTACAAGAAGGTCAGTGGGAGCACAGTAGTATTTCTAGTGCTGTACGTGGATGACATTCTCCTTATAGGGAATGACGTTCCTACCTTGCAAGACGTTAAGTCTTGGCTAGGAACGCAGTTCTCTATGAAGGACCTAGGAGAAGCGGCATATATTCTAGGAATAAAGATCTATAGAGATAGATCAAGGCGTCTTCTAGGATTGTGTCAGAGTACCTACATCGATAAGGTCTTGAAACGGTTCAAGATGCAAGATTCCAAGAAAGGAACCTTACCGATGAGCAGTGGCACAGTTCTCTGCAAGAGTCAGTGTCATACGACACCTGATGAGCGAGAACGCATGGACCGGATTCCATATACTTCGGCAATTGGATCCATCATGTATACCATGCTTTGTACTCGACCGGATGTATCCTACGCATTGAGCATTACGAGTAGATACCAGTCAGATCCAGGTGAGTCGCACTGGATCGCCGTCAAGAACATCCTGAAGTACTTGAGAAGGACTAAGGATGTGTTCTTGATATACGGTGGGTCGGAAGACGAGCTCGCTGTAAGAGGTTACACCGATGCTAGTTTTCAGTCAGACCCGGATGACTACAGATCGCAGTCTGGCTATGTTTTCTGCTTGAACGGAGGCGCTGTTAGCTGGAAGAGTTCCAAGCAAGCGACCGTTGCAGATTCTACTACAGAAGCTGAGTACATTGCAGCGTCGGACGCAGCAAAGGAAGCTGTTTGGATCAGAAAGTTTGTTGGTGACTTGGGTGTCATTCCGAGTGCTGATAGCCCCATTGCTCTGTATTGTGACAACAATGGAGCGATCGCACAAGCGAAAGAACCCAGATCCCATCAACGATCCAAACACGGTGCAATGTAAGAACCCAAAGTCTCCTCTGCAACGTAGGTAGCTTCGCCCTCGGTTTGCTGATCATAAAGCGGATTCATGTGCTCTTGATTCTCTTGATGCTCCTCATCATGAACCGCATGGTCGTAGAAGACGAGCCCAGACCGTCCGTTCTGGACCTGGACCGTCCGTTCTAACGTAGAACGTCCGTTCCACCTTTCGCGGAACGTCCGTTCCAGCTTCGGCCAGACCGAAGGGACCAAGCCACCAGACCGTCCGTTCCAGACGGGTAGACCGTCCGTTCCAGACGGGTAGACCGTCCGTTCTGGACCCCTTTTTTTCCCGTTTTTGTTCGTTCTTCCGGACCGAACGGAATCCGATGCAACCGACCCCTATACGCGACCTACCTAAACCCGTTTTCCACCCGAACCACATGAAACTTGAATGAAACCGACTTACGATAAATAAAACCTTCGGAACGAGCTGAATTGGTAATCCGAAATGGTCGGAACCCAATTTGGTCGGATCGGGGGATAAAAGAATAAAATGAATGTAAAGGAACGAGATCACCAAAATGTCAAGTAAAGAGTGTGTATATCCGATTGAAGTATAATAATATATGAATGCATGTGATTGGGGAATCGGGTAGTTAGCATGGCGTGAGACCTTATTCCGGAGGGCCGGGATATGGTTGAGCGTGTGATTGTAGCGGGTTTGAGGTGATATCCCGCTGGTTGCATTGTTGGGATCTCCTCTTTATGATCTCTGACCCGGGTCGGGTTTCATATTGAGGAGACATGATTGTGATTGGTTGCCCACGGGCAGAGCTTGGAGCCGATGATACACGTGATAGTCTTGAGTGATTCGCCTATCACGGGATCAGGATTGAGTGATTCTCCCGGCAGAGACTGACAATACATTTACCCGTGACTCGGGATTGAGCGATTCTCCCGACGAGGTTATGCGAAGGAACTCAGAAAGACCTGAGCTCGGGTCCAATGAGTTTCTCCGTGGCGGACGGCCGGCGAGAGGTTGTCAGTTGTGTACTGACTTCGCTCGACATAGTCGGTGGTGGCCTAGAGGAGGCACCTGGCGCTCTGGTATCGAGAGGTGACATCGGTATCAGAAAGGATGGTTGATGTATTATGTTTTATGGAGTAGGGATTTGGATGGCGTGTTTTATTGTTCCGGCGATTGCCGAGGAGAGCGGGGGATGTGCGTTGCACATGGAGCGTCCTTACCCACGTGTGTGATGCACACGTGGAGATGATTTGACGGTACGGTTATTACTGAGAGACCCGATGGGTCGAGTTATGACTCGTGTACATATGTCCTGGACTGGTGAGACCAGATCCTTGCGGTATCCTATGTGTGCGATGCACATAGAGATGGTCCCGCGAAAACCACGAGTTGCGCCACATGGACAAAAATAAAATAAATACAATTACCGAAAATACGCGGGATTTAAAAATTCTCAATTTATATACATATGCAGCGAAGACAAATGCAATTACGGTAGTGTAACTATCGGAAAATACAAAACTCATAAATCGACACTACCAATCTTTTTGAAACAGGAATCTGTATGACTTGTGTACATATGTCCTGGACTGGTGAGACCAGATCCGGTGTGGTATCCTATGTGTGCGATGCACATAGAGATGATTTGACGGTTATGTCCGATGATACATCATGCGGACTGAGTGTGTGTGATAAGTGAATTAATTGTGCGATTGAGTGAACTGTGTTTTCCTGGCATGAAGTGTGTATATATGTATATACTTATATCTAGTGTATGTATAATATTGATTGTGTTTGGCCATTTGCCATTTGAGTATGATCTTCGGGTTTAACCCGAAGTACTCACTAAGCATGTAGCTTAGGACGTTGTTATGCAACGTTTCAGCTCGAGATAGCGCAAAGAGCTTGTAGCCTTTCATTGTTGTAATGTGCATCTTCCAAGCATTGCTTAAGCTCCAAGCTATTTCGTTGAGCTCCTAGCTCCGTGCTCCCGTTCCAAACTATCATTAGCTCCATGTGTTCCTTTACCTCCAAGATATAGTTTGATGTATTGCTCGGGATTCCGAGGTCCTCATCATTCCCTCCCTCTTCTGGAGGTTTCGTCCTCGAAACCATTTTTCCTACATCAAACGGATCCAAATCAACATCATTAAATAGGAAAGTTGTATTGTCCATACCTTGGCTGCCAAGGGCATGAGATCGTTGCTCTCTCGCTTCTCCTCGTTCGAATGGCTCATCCTTCTTGGTTATCTTTGGGTTTGAGACGGTTGTAATCCTTGAATCATCCATGCATCTATGATAAAAGTGTTTGGCTTCATGTGCTCGGATGAGTCTTTCAATGATCAATGTTTGATTTGCCTCAATCTTCTTTTCGACCATACACAAGATCTGCAATCTAGTAGCAAAATCTAGGGCAACAATGTTAGTGCAGCTTGTGTTCTCATCGAATTGCTTCCTTTGGTCATAAACAAGAATAAAGATAAGAACAAAGTTACCACGAAAAGGTCTCGGGGAATTGGTTACGACCCATCCTTGCGTGCTCGAATCTATGAGTGACCATTTTGGCAATGCAAGATATAAATCGTAAATGAGAATGAAAATAGGAACATCATTACC
>NW_010967316.1:0-655 GCF_000463585.1 Tarenaya hassleriana
CTGCTGGTATCAATAGCACCTCTGCAAACAACTACATGCGAGCTGATGGACAGAACACTGGCAATTTCCTTACGGTAATGATCGCTTCTACTCCGATGAATTAATACTTGTCGGATGATTTGATTACTTACTCGGGCTACTCTCTGAATCGGAATGTTGTCATTCCTCGACCCCGAGTTCTTGTTTTCTTTTTGTTGTTGTGGAGACACAATGGGATGGTTTACTAAGGATTTGAGTGGTGAAAGCAGGATAGGCCATCGACCAAGGTTCATGCGGTCCCTGGGGGCGGTTCGTCGCTTGGATACCTCTTCGGTGGGGGTAGCAACTGAGCCACCGAACCACTTAGTCACTGAGCCAATTCATTGTTTACCTTTCCTATCGTATCCTCTCCCTCTTATGTGAAGAAAGCCCTTTGTCTGTTATTCTTGCGGAAACTGTTTTGTTTGTAATGTCTGTAAGCCGATGATGTTTTGTATGGTAAACCAAACACACACACACAAAAAAAAAAAAACTATGTTGAAAATCATTGCCATTATGCAATTGTTAAGTTATGTTGAGATTCTTCAGTGACATTTAGATAATTTATGAAATGGAACAAGACAGAAGAGGTAATGGGCCCGCTGGCAAATTCTGAGTTGGCCTTTTTAAAAAAAAA
>NW_010967317.1:0-229 GCF_000463585.1 Tarenaya hassleriana
GACGGAACGGACAGTCCACGACTGTAGAACGGACGGTCCGCTCTAAGCCATGGAACGGACGTTCTGCGTGACACAACGGACGTTCCGCACTTCGCAGAACGACCGGTCCAGCCACAGAACCGGACGGTCTTGCCTCAACATCTGGAACGGACGTTCTGACACTCAGACCGTCTGGGCCAGAACTGCAATTCGAGGTTCAACCTCCCGTTCCGCAGCTCCAGTCCGCCAC
>NW_010967318.1:0-655 GCF_000463585.1 Tarenaya hassleriana
GTATTATTCTTTTTTGTCACTATTCAATGATTTGGACCCTTATGGTTCAATTTACAAGTTTCTATATGATATATATATATATATATATATATATATTCGTTATCAAACCCCCCACTTGGACTAATTACGCACATTCAAAGTCTTCACACTCCAAGGTTATTTTATACGTATATTTACTGATCCGTTAACTGTTAATTAACTGTTTCTCAGATGGTCAAAGATTGCATCTCAATTACCAGGAAGAACGGATAATGAGATAAAGAACCATTGGAATACGCACATAAAGAAAAAGCTGAGGAAAATGGGGATTGACCCCGTGACCCACAAGCCTCTGTCTGAGGAAGAGGCTTCTCAGCCTCCGAAACCCCAACACAGCAAGAAAAAGCCTCTCAAGAAACCTCAAGAACGCAAAAATGGAGAAACCCAAGAGCATCAAGAACGCGAAAGCGTGAGATTATTGATCAACCACCCGGATAAAGAAAGAGATTTGGATCAAATGGGCATCGGCCAGAATGCAGGAATCTGCGTTGACGAGGTTCCATTGATGAACCCGGATGAAATCTTGGCCATGCCTCCTGGCTGTATTAACAGTAACAGCTGCGGATTATCTTCTTCTTCGTCGTCTTCATCGTCCTGCGCTTCATCTGGATTAACA
>NW_010967319.1:0-654 GCF_000463585.1 Tarenaya hassleriana
CTACAGTGGGCAGAACGGATGGTCCAGTTTAGATCTTCTGTTCCGAGCCACTCAGTCCGTCACCCCTGGATCGTCCGGTCTGGCATACCCAGAACGGACGGTCTAGGGTGGGTCTACGTGATCAGATCACGTTTTCCCGCGTTCTCATCCCCGATCAGACCCGAAACACATCCGAATTCATCTGTAGACCCAAAATTCGAATCCCTGCACTCTATGCAACATGAAACATGCAATCTATCATAGATTCAATCATCAAACATACATAGACATCAAAAGCAGACATGGATTCAAACAGTTCAAATCCTAAAACGTGCATGATCGGGTTCTACGAAAAACATACAGAGCAACCAGTCTCTGATACCACTGTTGGGTTTCCTGTGATCTCTAGAACGAATCCTATTCCTAAGAGATCGATTCTAAGGTTTGCGCAGTGGATATAAAACAAAAATTTTGAAGAAACCCTAGAACCATGCATGCATGCTTACATAGAAACGTTAGAACGCTTACCTCAATCGACCCGGGGCCTGTTTCAATTTATCCGTTCGTCCGATCACTCAAGGCAGGAAGATTACCTCGCCCTCTACACGTATCCAACACCTCGAGATGGATTCCAACGATTGGAACTTGTCTGCTAGGACCCGAATCTGCTATTCG
>NW_010967320.1:0-654 GCF_000463585.1 Tarenaya hassleriana
CCCTTTTCAGGTCAGGAGTATGAAAAGGGCCAGAGATATACGGGACCAACTGGAAGGGCTTCTCGAGAGAGTTGAAATAGAACTCACCGCCAATCTGAACGACTATGATTCAATAAAGAAGTCTATAGTAGCTGGTGCGGATTTCTAAATCCTCCATTTAATAATTATCGATTTTCAACTTCGTATGGCATGCTTGCTCTTTTCTTTTCCTAACAAGCTTGTTTACTTTCTCAGGGTTCTTCCCACACTCGGCCAAATTACAGAAGAATGGGTCATATAGAACAGTGAAACATCCACAAACCGTATACATACATCCTACTTCAGGACTATCTCAGGTTAGTACACTGTCCTAAATCACATGTCTGTGTGTTAATGAATCGCAGAATCTGATCCTGAAAAATCAATTGAAAATTTGTTGGTTTGGGCCTCAGGTATTACCAAGATGGGTGGTATATCATGAACTTGTCCTGACCACCAAGGAATATATGCGCCAGGTGAATAAATGTTTTTCTTGGGTTCATACTTTCGTTCATGAACTGATGAGCATAATCCTAAATTTGTCCGAACCTGGGGATTGTTTCAGGTGACAGAGTTGAAGCCGGAGTGGTTGGTGGAAATAGCTCCTCACTTCTACCAACTCAAGGATGTCGAAGA
>NW_010967321.1:0-654 GCF_000463585.1 Tarenaya hassleriana
GCTTAACTCAAAATCCAACCGATTGATTCAGTTCCTAATGCTTTTAAACTCAACTACCACAAATTAAGGATGAAGTCTGGAAAGTAATTTAAAGTTTCCATATATAAAAACATAATTCTGATATTTTCATACCGACTTGGATTCAAAACTGCAATCATATAAAAAGTGTGTTCTTAAATCACTTATATATATATATATATATATATATATATATTTAAGCTTCTATAGTTTCTTTTTTTTCCAAATATCTAAGAAGATGAAATTGTTACAGAAATTTTATAGAGATGAAGAAAAAAAACATATCTTTTCTTATAGAGATTTTAAGTTAGACACGAAGAGGAAGGGGAGACTTACTAAAATCTGTATGAATTCTGACGAAAATGATGAAGAACGACTGCAAATTGGAAGAGAGAAGCTTCTCGTCGAGAGAGGGCGTAGGAGGATGACGAAGATGAGATGAATGAGAGAGGAACATAAGAGAATGATTAAAAGAAAAGTGGAGGTGGTGGAGTTAGTTAGGTTTGCACGTTTTAGTTTTGGAAATCCTTATCCTATTTTATTTTAAAAGACATTTGGGCCCTAAAACCAAACATGATCGTGAGTGGTTATAGGTTAGAATTTAATTTTTGTATATAGATATATATATATATATAT
>NW_010967322.1:0-1842 GCF_000463585.1 Tarenaya hassleriana
GTGCATTTCTGGACCGTCCGTTCTGGGCTCTGGGTATTTTCGTAATTAAACCAAAATTAGGGTTAAATCACTTTATAAGAAAGAGATTAGAACCCTAATTAGAGACAGACTTTGAGCAGCCGATTTTTGGCAGAAAAGAGAGAGTTTTTGGAGATCCAAAAACGAGTTCTAAGTCTCGAGATTTCTCGGTGCACATATCGAATAGAGATTCGAGTCATAGCAGACAAGTTCCAATCGTTGGAATCCATCCCGAGGTGTGGATACGTGTAGAGGGCGAGGTAATCTTCCTGCCTTTCGTGATCGAACGAATTCTTCAGTTGATACAGGCCCCGGATCGATTGAGGTAAGCGTTCTAACGTTTCTACGATTTCAATAGCAGCATGGTTCTAGGGTTTATTAAATTTTTTTCTCCATCTTGCCTCACCAAGATAATACGGCACACCCAGCTTTGGCATGGCCCATGACACGTACGATCGAGGCCTTGACAAGTGCTTTACTTATAGAGCTTCTAGATCTAACCGGTTTCTGTGCAACGATTGTTCATAATCCGAATAGACCATCCATTCGATTATGTAATCCCAATCCCGGAGCTCCCACTAAATCAAGTATATCTAATATCTCGATCAAGTTACATGCATTCATTCACTATGGACCATCCATAAGAATAAATCATGTCTATTTGAGTCACAGTTGATCAGATTAAGCAACGATTGCATAATCGGACCTTGAAAACGAAAAATTTCGGAATCTGTACCTCAGACTGTCCGTTCTAGATACAGAACGGACGTTCCAGGTTTGATAGAACGATCGTTCTCGACTTCAGAAGTCAGAACGGACGTTCCTGTCCGAAACCAGCCGGAACGGACGTTCCATTCTCGCAGAACGGACGTTCCACAACAGACAGAACGGACGGTCCAGTGCGGACCTTCCGTTCTGGTCTGTGCAGTCCGCCACCCCTGGACCGTCCGTGCCTACTTACTCAGAACGGACGGTCTAGGGTCCGTCTCCGTGATCAGATCACGTTTTTCGCGTTCTCGGCCCCGTTCAGACCCGAAACTGATCCGAATTCTCCTGTGAACCCAAAATTCGAACTCCTGCACTCTATGCAATATGAAACATGCAATCTACACTAGATTCAATCATCAAACATGCATAGACATCAAAGCAAACATGGATTCAAACAATTCAAATCCGAAAACGTGCATGATCGGGTTCTACGAAATCAAAACAGAACAAACCAGGCTCTGATACCACTGTTGGGAATCCTGGGATCTCATGAGCGAATCCTATTCCTAAGAGATCGATTCTAGGGTTTGCGCAGCGGATATAAAACAAAAATTTGATAAACCCTAGAACCATGCTTCTATAGAATCGTAGAATCGTTAGAACGCTTACCTCAATCGATCCGGGGCCTGTATCAACTGAAGAATTCGTCCGATCACTTAGGGAGGAAGTTTACCTCGCCCTCTACACGTATCCACACCTCGGGATGGATTCCAACGATTGGAACTTGTCTGCTAGGACCCGAATCTCTATTCGATATGTGCACCGAGAAATCTCGAGACTTAGAACTCGTGTTTGGATCTCCAAAAACCCTCTCTTTTCTGCCAAAAGTCGGCTGCTCAAAATCTCTTATGAATTAGGGTTCTAATCTCTTTCTTATAAAGTGATTTAACCCTAATTTCGGTTTAATTTCGGAAAAACTGAAGCCCGGAACGGACGGTCCAGAAATACACGCGGACCGTCCGTTCCAACACGTAGAACGGACGGTCTAGCATTAGTGGACCGTCCGTTCCAGACCTTCTGGAACGGACAGACCGCGCACTCTGGACCGTCGGGTCT
>NW_010967322.1:2597-5378 GCF_000463585.1 Tarenaya hassleriana
TCCTCCTGTTATGCAGGACGTTTGACGTATTCAAGGCACGCAATTCCTCATGTTGGATTCCGTAGATATCTCAGGTCTTAGGATCCAATCATGGAACCGTCATATGAGATTCAAGTCATGACGCTAGTCCATGTGACAATCTCATGCGGGTCATTCCAGTATTCCGTTCTCCAACGAATACCTATGATCGTGATCGTATCCAATACCTATGATCATCTATGTGATCATCAATCACACATCATACTAGTCTTATTATGTCGTTATTCCCATAACGACATAAGACTAGGGAGTTTAGTATCATTCATAATGATACACGGATTTCATAACATATTAAAGCATGCATAATACGTAATGAATCAAACACTAATCCATAAAACTATAGAAAGTGTCAATACATCAAATGTATCATAATCATAGCTCATAAACAGTACATCATAGAGCACCAAACCAACATCAAATAGCATTTGCTTTCAATTTTCGGTGCGAACTGAATATCTGAGAAATCATATATAAACGGAACCTGGAAAGATTCATCAAGGACTTCTCCAAAATCTCTAGACCACTTACCGAGCTGTTGGCGAAAGATGTACCATTCCGGTTCACTTCAGAGTGCTCGAAGGCCTTCCAGACTTTGAAGGCAGCTCTGATCTCACCACCGATCATACAGCCCCCCGATTGGACTCTACCGTTTGAGCTGATGTGCGATGCTAGCGATTATGCGGTTGGAGCAGTGCTGGGGCAGAAGAAGGATCACAAACACCACGCCATCTACTATGCGAGTCGGACTCTTGATGATGCGCAGGTAAATTACACTACGATTGAGAAAGAGTTACTTGCTGTGGTGTTTGCTTTTGAGAAATTCAGGTCGTACCATGTGGGACGGAAAGTGATCGTATACTCAGACCACACGGCTTTGAAGTACTTGCTGACGAAGAAAGATGCCAAACCTCGACTGATTCGATGGATGCTACTCATACAAGAGTTTGACGTCGAGATTCGGGATCGCAAAGGCACGGAGAACACAGTTGCAGACCACCTTTCACGCCTTGCGATCCCCGATCCTCTCCCGATCGATGATTCTTTGCGAGAGGAACATATTATGGCAATCACTACCCGACATGAAGACCCATGGTACGCAGACTACGTGAACTATCTGGTCTCCCAAATACTCCCGTCCGAGCTTAATTATAACGGAAGGAAGAAGTTCCTCCATGACGTACGGGATTATTTTTGGGACGATCCGTTCTTGTTCAAGCGTGGTACCGATGGGATGTTCAGACGATGCATTCCCGAGGAAGAAGTGCAACAAGTACTTTTCCATTGCCTCTCTTCTTATTATGCAGGTCATTTTGCCGCTTCGAAGACCGCAACGAAGATTCTACAAGCGGGATTCTATTGGCCTACGATGTTCAAGGATGTCCATAGGTACGTCGCCTCATGTGATTCTTGCCAGCGCACAGGTAACATTTCTAGACGCCATGAGACGCCTCAGAATTATATTCTAGAAGTGGAACCTTTTGATGTTTGGGGCATAGACTTTATGGGACCTTTTCCATCGTCTTGTGGGAACGTATATATCTTAGTTGCGGTTGATTATGTGACTAAGTGGGTAGAGGTTTTGGCTAGCGCGAGGAATGATGCTAAGACTGTGGTTAGGCTATTTAGACAGATTATTTTTCCACGTTTTGGTGTTCCTCGTGTTGTGATTAGCGATGGCGGCGCACACTTTGTCAACCGGATCATTGAGACACTACTGAAGAAGTATGGGGTTCATCATCGGATTGCTACTCCGTATCATCCTCAGAGTAGTGGACAGGTGGAGATTTCCAACCGGGAGATCAAGTCCATTCTGGAGAAGACTGTCGCTAAATCACGCAAGGATTGGTCACAGAAGCTAGACGATGCAGTATGGGCTTACCGAACAGCCTTCAAAACGCCGATTGGTATGACCCCGTTCCAACTCGTCTACGGAAAAGCATGTCATCTACCGGTTGAGCTCGAGCACAAAGCTTATTGGGCAATCAAGGCGCTCAACTATGACATGAAGACTGCTGCAGAGAAACGCGTGCTCCAGCTACACCATCTTGAGGAGATCAGACTTGACGCGTACGAGAACGTGAAAATCTACAAGGAGAGAGCGAAGAAATGGCACGATCGACACATCATTCCGCGAACATTCCACTCAGGTGATCTCGTCCTTCTCTTCAACTCTCGTTTGCGATTGTTTCCAGGTGAGCTGAAGTCTAAGTGGTCCGGTCCGTTCAAGATTCATCGAGTCTACGACCACGGCGCAATTGAGTTGTATAACGGCACAGGTGGTACGTTCAAGGTAAATGCACAGCGTCTGAAGCTGTATAACCCGGCCGACCCTGCAGGTGAGAGAGGTGTTCTTCCTCTCACAATACCACCATCAGCCTGAGTTCACGTACGGTCTAGCTAATGACCATAAAGAAGCGCTTCTCGGGAGGCAACCCGAGGTTTTTGTTTTGTTTTTGAGATGTTGTTTGAGTTTTAGACTTTTTCTTTTTGGATTTGGGAGCCTACATGGTCTTTTCCCTTGGGTACAGGGATATAGAACTTGATTCGCAGGTCATCGAGCGCAGAAACGGAGTTCAGATCGGGTCACAGAGTTCTGACTCGGTCCGAGTCAAGTGTTGACTCGACCGAGTCAATTCGCGAAGGATGATGAATCGGCAAGGTAAACTGACTCGACCGAGTCAAGTGTTGACTCGGACCGAGTCAGAGTTTCGAAACCCTACTTATTTGACTCAGCCGATTTTT
>NW_010967322.1:6039-17661 GCF_000463585.1 Tarenaya hassleriana
ATATAGATGATTTTTGCTAGGTTTGCATGATTGCATATGACATATAGATATAGGTTCATATAGGTTCACGTGCATACCTCGGACACCCGTTTTGAACATCATTTGGAGGATTTGTGGAATGATAGAGTAGGAACATCTTGATGATCTAGTGACTTTGTAGAGCGTAGTTGAGTCGTGTCGAATTGATAGTTCTCCAGACCTTCTATATATAGTTTGTGGGATGAGGTTGTTGTTTGGAACCTACGGAGTTGAAACGACTAGACTATATCCAGGTTATATGTTTCGTTTAGAATCTTTTCCGAGTCTTGCAGGTCGATGAAATCTAGTTCAACGAATATCCTGGGAAAATAAAGCATCTCGACACTCCGCTGTCAGAATCTCGTCAACGAAAATCGTTCGAGGACATGAGTGCATCGTTTGATGGTTCGGGTCTAAGTTGTGGGTCGGACATCGCATCAAAAGAAAAAAAAAAGAGGAAAAGAAAGAAAAGAAAAAAAAGAGAAAACCGATGTCCTTCGACTTCAACGTCCTAGAAACCCGAGATGCGTGCGTTTGATAGAAAAATCCTACAAAAAGGTAAAAAAAATACAGGTATGTAGAACTTAGATCGAAAAGGTTAAGTTGAGATAAGGATAGGTTCGGAAATAGGCTTGGTGAGTTGTAGAGATTCTAACGGGTTCTAGGTGGCAATAAAAGTCCCATGACTAGGTAGATTAGTCTTTGGTAGAAAGATCATAGTAGACCGGTTTAGGGTACGATTCACAGGAAGCTAGCATTAGACAGATGTTTCACTTTTGAGTTTCATGAGGATGCTATTAAGGATGAGCAAAGGTTTCAGTCTGGGGGGATTTGATAACTCCTAATTCTCTCTATATTTCCTGGACGTTTTTATAGGATTTCTATGAGGATCATGTTCATTTGTAGGCATTATTGGCGCGTTAGGCCACGAAACTCGGTTTGGTTGTGTTTTTATAGGATTACAGGTCTCGGACGCGATTTGGACCAAAACGAGGGAGCAATCTGGAGCTAAAGGATGAAATACGTCAAGAGCTTCCTTCTTGATTCGGCTGGAGTCAGATACCCCGATTCAGAATGCCCGAGTCAGACACCCCGAGTCAGATACCCCGAGTCAGAATGCCCGAGTCAGATACCTCGAGTCAGACACCCCGAGTCAGAAGAATGGGCTGGGCCGAATTATTAATAGTCCCGTTTTGACTCGGTCGAGTCAGAGTACTGACTCGGTCCGAGTCAAAACCCAGAAAAAGCCCAGATTCGTATATTCAGAGTTGGAACGGGAGTAGGACTTGGGGAGCGCCGCCTAGGGTTTATAAAAAGACTCTACAGACGTCCTAGAGAGGGGGACAGACTTTACAGAGACTTTGGAGAGCTTTGGTGAGAGAAATAGGAGTAAAACGGGATTTCGGGAAGAAGAAGGAGAGCTGGAACGTGAAGAACGCATTGCTGTCGACATGAGCCTTTCTTCTCCCTCTTTTCTTTCTGCTTCTAGTTTTTCTCTGTGTTTTTCCATGAACCGTGAGTAGATCCATGGCTGTGGGTTAGGGATTCGTTTGTGTTTTGGGTATGTTTGAACCCTAACTTGGTTGCGATTTGAATTTGTTTCGGTTTTATCGATTTGTGCTTTCTTCGATTGGTGTTTGCTGACCCTTTGGCCAATTATTTCAGATTCTGAACTACATAGGAATATGGGTTTAGTTTCGGATCAAAATCGATAGAATAGATCGTATTATTCACATAGGAATATGGTTTGATCGATCTAGGATTGATGATAGTGTTCTTCATGCATCTAGTTTGATAAATAACATAGGGATATGGATTTAGAAAACCTTAGACAGTGACTTATATGCTAGAAGGTGATTTGTCTATTTTTGTTACTTGATGATTCCCGAATACAGATTCAATATCGTGATTCTCGCATGCTTAGCATATACCCATACACGCGAATACGATCCCGACACCCACGGTCATCTTTGCTTGCTAGTTTACACGTTTTTATTGCTTTACTTCTTTATTTTCTGTTCTTTCCATATTTCCACCATCACTTTCACTTGCTTGCTTCGATTTAGTTTCGATTAGGATTTAGACTTAGCTACCGGTCCTTGTGTTCGACCCCGTGTTATGACGATCCGTACCCTCGCGGTGAGTTGTGAATCGGGTATAAATTCTAGACTCGATACACACGTATCAATCGACTGCAACCAGTATGTAGAGATTCCCACAAGAAGGAGGGAATGGGCCCATAAAATCGATCCCCCAGACATCAAAAGGTTCTTCCAGGATGAACTGCTGAGGCATCTCATGACGTCAGGAGATGTTTCCGTTGCGCTGGCAAGCATCACAAGAAGAAACAAACCGGTGAACATCTTTAAATAGAGAGGGCCAGTAAAAACCTGCTTGAAGGATCTTGGATGTTGTCTTCGAACTAGCGAAGTGACCGGCATAGTCTGAAGAGTGACAATGGAAAATCACTCGCTGAATCTCATCCTCGGGTATACATCGTCTGAACAATCCGTCTTTACCGCGCTTGAATAAGAATGGCTCGTCCCAGAAAAAATCACGAACGTCATGGAGGAATTTCTTTCTCCCGTTGACGACGTTGATGTTCGATAGAAGTCTTTGTCTCATCTTCGAGGTGGATCCGATGCATGCAGAAAAAGGGACTGATGCCCTTGATATCTCCGATCGAATAACCTATCACTTTCCTGTACTTACGCAACATATCTAGCAATTTGCGAACTTGGGAAGAGTCCAGATCGGCGTTAACAATAACAGGATAAGTAGATTTGGATCCAAGAAATTCATACCGAAGTCTAGTGGGGAGAGGTTTGAGTTCAAGCTCTGGTGCGGTGTCAGGATCCCATCCGAAAGTCGACGAAGAATCTGAATGGTTAATGAGTGCAAGAATAGATGTATCGTGTGAATCGAGTGATGTACCTGAGTAGGAGGAGTCGGGGGAAGCCACGAGAGATGAAAACGTGGTGTTTTGCAGTTCTGAATGAGCAACCGATCGGTTGGAGACATTGGATCCGATCGGTTTCAGTTTTTGTAAGGTTGACTCGAAAATCTGATCATCAAACCGATCGTTTCTTATGCATGACACGATCGGTTCCGATTTCTGTACCTCGAAGCGATCGGTTCTCAAGACCGAACCGATCGGTTCGAAGTTCTGTAACTTTGGCTCACAAATTCGATCTGCTAACCGATCGTTTCCACTAGATGACACGATCGATTCCGATTTCTGTAACTCGAAACGATCGATTCTCAGGACCGAACCGATCGGTTCAAATTTCTGTAACTTTTCAACATTTGGAATACTACTGAAACGATCGGTTCCAAGGTGGAAACAGATCGGTTTGTCTCTCTGTGAAATTGCGTCCACCATTGTGTCGATGGAATTTTCGTGATCTCGTCCGTAAATCCACATCTGTTCAAAATCGGTATAGATGCTATCATGCGATAAAAGAGTCAGTTCCAAGGGGTCATCGTGATGAAATTGATGCATTACCTTTTCAGCCAAGGATCCGAAGACGTCGAGGAAACACGCAGATTCGGTTGACGATGGTTGCTTGAGATTTTTGTCCAAAGTAAACTCTACCGTCTCGTCTCCAATCTTCATGGTCAGTCTACCTGCTCTAACATGTATCACAGCATCTGCAGTGTTAAGAAAAGGACGACCAAGAACGATGGGTACCTTAGAATCTTCGTCCATGTCAAGAACCACAAAATCCACCGGAATGTAGAAATTTCCGACTTTTAGTGGCACGTCCTCAAGTATTCCAGCAGAGTATTTAACGGATCGATCGGCTAATTGGAGAGCCATTCTGGTAGGTTTTAGCTCGCCCACATTCAGTTTCTTGAAGATGGAGAGTGGAAGAAGGCTGATGCTTGCTCCTTGATCACAAAGCGCACGATCGATGGAGACATTGCCTAATGTGCAAGGGATTGAGAAGCTACCTGGATCCGACCACTTGGGTGGCACCTCATGTTGGATCAGAGCACTACACTCGGCGGTGAGTGCTATAGTCTCTTTCTCAACGACTCTCTTCTTAGTCAAGATGTCCTTCAAGAACTTAGTATACGATGAATTTGCAAAATAGCTTCAGTGAATAGCATAGTTACCTCGAGTTTCTTCAACATTTTCTCGAATCTGGCAAACTGACTGTCTTCACTATGCTTCCTCAGATGCGATGGGAATGGTATCGGTGGAAGTCTATGAGGAGGAGGCACATAAACTAGTTCAGGAGTATCGTCAGGAATATCTGAAGCTTTGGTCTTCGAGCTTTCACCTTGCTCAACCATCGGTGAGTTTCCAGTGTCTACCTGCTCACCATTTCGCAGAGTAATAGCATTAACATGTTCACGAGGGTTAGTCTTAGGTTTACCTGGAAGAACACCGGACGGTCTTTGAGAGTCTGCTGCGAGCTGGGCAATCTGATTGTCCACTACCTTAAAGTGGGCATCAATATTCGCGAATTGAGTGCGGAATTCCTGAGTCTGCTTCTCATGTGCTTGAATGAGCTGTTGAATAAGAGCATTTGTATCTTGAGAAGGTTCGCGATTACCCAGAGGTGTATGATTATTGTACGACTGCCCCGGAGCTCTGTAGTTGAAGTTCTGATTAGGGCCTTTGGATTGAAAAGCAAAGCCGGGTGGAATCCTCTAGTTTGGATTGTTGGATGTTCTGAAGTTGTTCGATGTAGGATTCTCGACATTGTTCGACTTGTAGGAGAGATTTGGATGATTCCTCCAGCTGGGGTTGTATGAACCCATGTAGTTATTGTTGGCTACGTAGTTCAGATCTTCAACCCTCTCCTCGATCGCATAAAGACCAAGATCCTCCTATGGATGTGTCGGAGCATCTGTGGTAGAGATTAGGTTGGCGCTTGCAAATTTAGCGTTGAGTACTGCCAACTGATCAAGAACCAGTTTCAAGCTGGGATCGCCATCTTTCCTCAGTAGATCGCGAGAGTATTCGCTCGGAGCATCTTCCTCTTGAGCCATCATTTCAATATGTTGTTCTAGCTCGGCGAATGACTTGTTCTGGATGCTTCCACCGCAAGAAGCTCGGATCAAAGTCTTGGTATCCATTCTGAGTCCTCGGAAGAAAGTGTTAATCAAATAGTTCTTGTCAAGTCCGTGATGAGGGCAAGACTTCTGATATTCTTTGTATCTCTTCCAAGCGTCATAAAGACTTTCTCCATGCTCTTGCTTGAGTGCGGTGAGCTGGAAAGAATTTTGACATAAACTGCACTTCCAGTTGTTCCCAGGTGTGGATAGAATTTGGTATCAGATCATAACACCATTCCAAAGCAGCATCTAAGAGAGTCCAGGGAAAAGCAATTAAGCGGAGTGCATCCTGTGTCACCCTGTTATCTCTCTTGATAGAATGACACATCATTTTGAAGCGAGTTAGATGCGCGTTCGGGTCTTCGTTCGGCCTACCCCGGAAAGCATTGTTGCCCAACATCTGAATAGTAGACGGGTTCAGCTCGAAACTAGACATGTCGATGGCCGGTAGTCGAATACCAACTAAAAGCTCGGTGTGTTTTGGCGTATTGTATTGAGCAAAGGTTGAGTTAGCATTGCCCTCAACACCACCGGAAAAAACAAGATCTCGATCGTTCTCCATCTGTTTTCGTTGACGTCGGATGTATCTAACGGTTCTTTCAAGTTCAGGATCAAGAGGTACTAGATCTGATGTTCCAGCACTCCTGGTCATGCACTAGAGAAACCTGCACAACAGACGAAAAACGACAGCAAACAAAGAAAATGTGAGAAATCACTTAAGAAAAAGAGAAACAAAAAAAATCCAGACTAGATAGAATCTAATCATATTGCCTAAATTGTCCCCGGCAACGGCGCCAAAAACTTGATGTCAGAAATCTAGGTGAATAAATTCGATCAAGTTATAATAACCTAGACTCAACAAATACCGCAAGTGTATGGATCGATTGTAATAGTTAGGGTCGAACACAGAGAAAAAAGTTAAGCAAAGAATTCAGTTCAAATCCAAGTCTAGATCCAGAGAAAATATGAGAATATGGTGGAAAGTATCAAAGCAAATAACTAAAATCGATTGTCACTATGGAAGACAAACACTGCAGGCTTCGGGATTGCTTTACATGCAAGGATCTTCTCTAAAGATGCTGATCTCTGTAATTCATAAATCCAATTCGGGGAATCCAAGCTCTACAATAGAAATTAACTCTCTCGAGTTTAATCTCACTATCCAGACTTTATCCTATTAATCTCTCGATTTAATAATCTAAATTCTGGATGCATGAACGAATGCTATCATAATTCCTAGGCAGATATTCATCTCTCGATGCAATACCTGTTCCATCTATTGAGTTATTTCCAGATTATAATCTCAGATGTCTATGCGAATTAAAACCCTAAGTTCATTCAATCAAGTGGCCAACAAGATCAAAAGCATTAATCTCAACTCAATAAACCGAATAGAATATATAAATCCACAGAGTCTGGAATTAAAAACAATAGATCCCTACATAGCAAATCCCTAACCCGCAGTAAGGGGACTACTCGCTACACATAGAATAAGGAAGAAACTCTTAGTCGATTTCTCGGCTTCGTGATCTCCGTCTTCTACTCCAATCTCTTGCTTCCTGATAATCTCTCTCTTTTCTCTGCTCTTGGGTGACTCTTCTGCTCAAAATTCGGAATCCCTGTGACCTAGAAGCTTTCTCCCTTTTATTTCTTTTTGTTTTGGCCGAAATCGGAATGTTTCCAAAAACTTTGCCTAAGAACCGATCGTTTCGTCATGTAGTGAACCGATCGGTTCATATTTCTGAGCAAATCTTCAATTTCCGCAGATCGAACCGATTGATTCTCTCAGCATGAACCGATCGGTTTCGCCTTCTGAGTAATTCTTCTGTTCTTGTCCAAGAGGCGAAACGATCGTTTCGGAATCCCTGAAACGATCGGTTCTTGCTTCTGATTCCGAATTCGGTTGGTTTTCGCTCATTTTTCCGCTCGTAGTGCGTAGTAACTGCAAAGATTAAATCAAAGCGAAATCGAAGCTAAACACGCACTTAAACGTCTCAGATATCATAAAGTCAGGTAAATATGTCAGACGAATCATATAAAAATCCATGATATATTGCGTGTTATCACTTTGGCACGAGTGAGTGGAGGCTCGGCCCGATGTGATACTCGTGAAGCCCTCGTATATGGTCTGTTGGGTGCGATGATTGGGTTGGACGTCCGAGATGATAGTGGCACGTCCGTTTGCGTCGGGTCAAGACGATCGGTCGAGGGTGACGCCGAGAGTACGGCTGATCGGGTAACATCTTCCATTGCTCTGAGCTCTGCTCTAAGCTCCGCTTCATGCTCCGCTCCAAGTCCGAGCTCCGGATGTCCTCATCATTCCCTCCTCCTTGCGAAGATTTCGCCTACGAAATATCGGAACCTGCATCGAAAGGAAGTAAATCAGATACATTAAAAGTAGGAGAGACTGTATACTCACTAGGAAGCTCAAGACGGTAAGCATTATTATTGATCTTTCCGAACACACGAAAGGGGTCGTCTCCACGCAGCGAGAGTTTGGACTTGCGTTTGTCAGGAAAACACTCGGTCCGAAGGTGTAACCACACCAAGTCTCCTTCTTTTAATTGGACCACCTTGCGTCCTTTGTTCATTTGTCGCGCATATTGCTCGGTCTTATGAGCAATATATTCTCGAACCGTCTGATGGAGTTTCTTAACAAATTCGTCCTTTTGGGATCCATTGAGGTTAGTCACCTCGTCATTCGGAAGTGTGACGAGATCTAAGGGAGTGGTCGGATTAAATCCGTAAACGACCTCAAATGGGGGGTGTCTCGTGGCCGACTGGATGTCACGATTATAAGCAAACTCGATGTGGGGAATACACTCAACCTAACTCCCTAAGTGTTTACCGAGGGTGGCTCTCAAAAGCGTGGATAAGGTACGGTTCACGACCTCGGTTTGTCCATCCGTCTGCGATGGCAAGTGGTGGAATAGACGAGTTTAGTGTCGATTTTCTTCCATAAAGTCCGCCAAAAGTGGCTTAAGAACTTTGAGTCCCGCTCCGACACTATTGTCTTTGGTATGCCGTATAGTCTTACGACCTCTCGGAGAAAGAGATAAGCTATGTGCTTTGCGTCATCAGTTTTTGCACAAAGCACAAAGTGGGCCATCTAAGAGAACCGATCTACGATGATGAAGGTAGAATCTTTGTGTTGTATTTTGGGGAGCCCAAGTACAAAGTCCATCGAGATGTCTACCCAAGGGTGAGTAGGGAGCGGTAATGGCATGTAAAGTCCGTTAGGTTACGTTCGAGATTTTGCCTTAAAGCAATCGACGCATTTAGCACAGAACCTCCGGACATCCCTCTCGAGGTGCGGCTAATAGAAGTGATCATGAATTGCGGCCAATGTCTTTTCAACTCCGAAATGGCCAGCGAGTTCGCCACCATGAGCCTCGTGGAGTATGACATTCCTCATCGATCCTTGAGGGATACAAAGCCGCTTATCGCGGAAGAGGTATCCATCGTGTAGATAGAATGGGCCAGAGGAGCCGTGTTTGCACTCGGCAATGATGGAATCGAAATCGGGATCAGTCATGTATTGATCCTTCAAGTACTCGAATCCGAACATCCGAGTCTCCATGACCGATATCAAGGTGTGGCGTCGAGATAATGTGTCTCGATAAACTCAAACCATTAGCGTGCCTACGCTTAAGGGCGGTCTGTCCCTTGATATGTTTGAGGGTCTCATGGTCCGAGTGTACGACGAATTCCTTGGCAAGCAAGTAATGCTGCCAAGTTTCAAGTGCGCAAACAAGAGCTTAAAGCTTTTTGTCATACGTCGGGTAATTTAGCGTAGCTCCACTGAGTATCTCACTAAAGTAGGCCACGGGCCTCTTCTCCTCATAAGGACGACTCCAATGCCAATCCCGGAGGCATCACACTCGATCTCGAAGGTTTTGTCAAAATTCGGGAGAACTAAGACTGGTGCAGTAGTGAGACTATCCTTGAGAGCAGAAAAAGCACGCTCTTGAGCCTCGCCCCATTCAAAGACCAGGTCTTTCTTGGTGACCGCGGTGAGGGATGCATTAGTACGGCTGAAGTCTCGGACAAATCGGCGATAGAAACTAGCTAGGCCGAGAAAACTCTGCACATGTCCAATCGTAGACAGCGTCGGCCACTCCTAGATGGCCATGACCTTCTCACTGTCAACTCACACCCCTTGAGAGCTGACCACGAAGCCTAGAAAAACCAACTCGTTTGTGCAGAACGAGCATTTCTTAAGGTTGGCAAAAAGACTTTCTTTTCGGAGAGTGGTCATCACTTGCTCTAAGTGCGAGATATGGTCTTTTTCACCTCGACTATAGATTAGAATATCATCGAAGTAGACCACTACGAACTTTTCGATATAGGCTCTTAGAATCTGGTTCATAAGGCGCATGAAAGTGCTCGGGGCGTTCGTGAACCCGAATGGCATAACGAGCCACTCATAACGACCTTGTTTGGTCTTGAAGGCAGTTTTCCACTCGTCGCCTTCTTTCATCCTAACTTGATGGTAGCCACTATTATGGTCGATCTTCGAAAAGATCGTGGCTCCACTTAGCTCATCGAGCATGTCATCAAGTCGAGGTATGGGATGCCGGTACTTAACCTGATGTTATTGATCGCACGACAATCCACACACATTCTCCAAGTCCCGTCCTTTTTTGGTACAAGTAGTACGGAACTACACAAGGACTGAGACTCTCTTGGATGTAACCCTTACTTATTAGCTCTTGAACTTGCTTCTCGAGCTCTTTAGTCTCTTCCGGATTCATTCGGTACGCGGGCCGATTAGGCAATGGTGCTTCAGGTACTAGATTGATCTGATGCTCGATCCCGCGTATAGGTGGTAGTCCCGCCAGAATTTCATCCGGGAATACGTCGCTATAGCGCTCTAGGAGTCAGCTAATAGCGGGACTAAGCGTCGGTGTTTCAAGACAGAGGCTCAATTGGTCTTTGAAGACCAAGAGCAACACCGACTATTCCTGGCGAACAACGCATACCACCTGACTTGCCTTTAGATAGAAATTCCCTTTCTTTGGTTCGGGTTCCTTGGCTAGTTTGAGCTACATCTCATGGACTTGAGGCGGGCTCAATGATGCGAGCACAACCTTTTGCTTGTCATACATGAAGGAGTACTGGTTGGTTCGACCGTCATGTTTCACTTCCCGATCAAATTGCTAGGGCCTTCCTAAGAGAATGTGGTTGGCTTGCATAGGGACGACGTCGCATAGGATCTCATCACGGTACTTGCCTATGCTGAACGAGATCTTGACTCTTTCGGTCACTTTGATGTCGCTGCTGTTATTAAGCCAATGAAGCTTATATGGGTGTGGGTGTTTCTCGGTGGGTAGATCCAGCTTTTTCACCATGTAAGCGCTCGCTACATTGGTGCATGACCCACTGTCGATAATCATTCCACAAACCTTCCCGTGTATAGTACAACGGGTGTGGAAGATCGTTTCCCACTGGGTTGTTTCCTCTGGCGTTACTAGCATGCTAAGTACTCGTCGAGTGACAAGTAACTCACCGCTATTCGAGTACTCAATCTCCTCGTCGGAGTCGGCAGCCTCGTCTTCATCCAAGGACTTGTATTCCTCTTGTTCGTTATGATCATAACACGGGAGTTCGGACAATCTTTGGCCATGTGGCCTCGCCCTCGACACTTATAGCAAATGATCTCACGTGCTCTAGTGTCCTTAGAGATTTCGAGCGGGGGTTCTGGCTTTGACATTTCCGGACTCTTTCATTTGTCTCAGAAACTGGGTATGGTTCGGCTCTCGAAGGCCTCTCTCCTAAAGGGCGTCGGCTTGGTAGGAGAGCTAGAGGTTCCACCCACGTATGCTCGGGGTTTACCTAACCTAGAAGACTTGTGTCTCTTGATGCGCACACACCGAGTCTTATATTTAATACCCGATTCGTACCACTATCCGCAAGTATACGGTAGTTGTAGTACCGGGGTCGAACACGAGGACTAGGATGTATTAGTCTATCTCTAAGCTAGATTAGGTGGTCAAGTAAAAATGTGGTTTGTGGTAAGGGTCGGAATACAAGAAAGCAAGTAAAATTAACGGTTTGTAAAACGATGGTTTGAGGCGTTGTAGGTTCGGGATCCCTCAAGAATCGCATGGATGGTTAATGATGCTACAATGTCTATGGGTTATCCTCCATATGGGGGTTTCAAGCACTTCTTCTAGAGTTTGTCTCTCCCAAGCTTAAACAAACTACCTAGAGGATCGATTCACCCATCTCCCAATGATCTAAATGATCTCTAGATGCATTAGTGTACCCTATCATGAACCCTAAGCAAGTTAAGCCATCTCCCAATGTGAATAACTCACTCATTTGACATTTGCTTCCAAACATCATTCCCATATCCCTATGATCAATGTGTTCTACAATCATATCAATTAGGGTTTCAACCAAATCAATAGCATTAAGCACAAAACATCAAACCCATGGAAGAAACTCAAAGACATCATAGATTAAGCATAGGTATCCATACAAAAGTGGGGATCCCTCACCCACAACAAAATCACTACTCCATAACTAGGGTTT
>NW_010967322.1:28474-31776 GCF_000463585.1 Tarenaya hassleriana
GGCGGGTCGCTCATTTTCTCTGACACGCGAAAAAAACAAGCGACCGCTCATAAAATGAGCGACCGCTCACAAAATGAGCGACCGCCCATAAAATGGGCGGGTCGCTCATTTTGTCTGAGCTTCCCGAGCATTCTCGAATTCTTGTTCTTCCGTGCCCGCTTCGTGAGGATTCATCGTGGAGTCTTCCTGCAAGGAAAAACAAGCAAAACAACCTACCCATGGCCATCTAACGTCCTATAATGCCTAGAATGTGAGAAGAATTGTGATGCACGACGTTATAAAACCGGTGAAAAACCCGTGTGATCATCTCTCATGTTGCTCTACTTGCACGGCTAGGTGCACGAGATCCTGGAGGTTTCGATACGGATGGCGTTCGACCTTGCAGTCGATCTTATCCTGCAGTCCGTTAAAGAACTGGACTATAACTATTTCCCCGTCCTCGTCTAGCTCTAGTCAGCTTCTAATACTTTCAACTCCTCGAAATACTCTTCTACCGACCTAGATCATTGCGCTAGACATCTATGCTAATGGGATTCCTGGGATCTCTACAGCGATTCTAATTCCTAAGAGATCGATTCTAGGATTTGCGCAGCGGATGTAAAACAAAAATTTTCTAATAAACCCTAAAACTAAGCATCCATGATTTCGTAGAAACGTTAGAACGCTTACCTCAATCGATCTGGGGCCTGTATCAATTGATGTGTTCATCCGATCACAAAAGGGAGGAAGATTACCTCGCCCTCTACACGTATCCACATCTCGGGATGGATTCCAACGAACTTGTCTACTAGGGCACAAATCTTCTATCCGATGATGTGCTACGAGAAAACGAGATTTAGATACCTTCTCAGACCCTCAAAGCTCATCAAAAGGTCTGTCAAAGTTCTCTTGTTCGTCCCCCACTTATTAGGTTCTTAATCTCCTTCTTTTAAAGTGATTAACCCTAATTTTGGTTTAATTTCGAAAAGCCTGAAAGTCGGAACTAACGGTCCAGATATGAACGTGGACCGTCTATTCCAGCATTCCGGAATGGACGTTCTGGGTGTTGGGTTTTCCTGGGATCTCATGAGCGAATCTAATTCCTAAGAGATCGATTCTAGGGTTTGCGCAGCGGATGTAAAACAAAAATTTTGATGAAACCCTAGAACCTATCATGCATGATCTTGTAGAAACGTTAGAACGCTTACCTCAATCGATCCGGGGCCTGTATCAATTGATCTGTTCGTCCGATCACTGTAGGCAGGAAGAATACCTTGCCCTCTACACGTATCCACACGGCGGAAAGGATTCCAACGGTTGGAACTTGTTTGCTAGGACTGAAGAACGCTTTCTTCTTTGCGCAAAGGATTCAGGGATCTTTCTCTTAGGTTTTTCAGTCTCCAAACCTCTCCCTAGGGTCTGAAATTCGTGCCAAAAGAGTTGGGTCGCGTTCCCCTAAGTTTTTCCCACATTAAAACCCTAATTAGAGCGAGTTTAGGAATTCCCGACGTCTGGACCGATCGGTCCAGGTCTGGACCGATCGGTCTGGAGCTTTTTAACGTCTGGACCGATCGGTCCATATCTAGACCGATCGGTCTGGAACAATTTCCGGACCTCACACGTTACCTCTGGACCGACCGGTCTACGTCTAGACCGATCGGTCTGGGTTAGCTGGACCGATCGGTCCAGACCTTCTAGACCGGTCGGTCTGGCCTCCGATCCACCGAACTTTTCTCGTCTATTTTCGCGCATTCGTCCTTTCCTGTGTGTGTGACCCTGTAGGCTCATCCGATATAGCAGTATAACACGAAATCTCTTATTTCGGTTACACAAGTCATAGGAGGTCTCTAGCAAGACACTATGACTACCTATCTCGAATAGAGTTTATTCGTGATCCTACGAACGCCAGTGATGATTCCGTTTGATGATCCTTTTGTATCACGATATCATATGCCGAATATAAGGCATGGACAAGCCACCTTATCTGATTCGACTGCTTTCTCGTTCACTGAGTTCGACTGTCTGAAATAGACGACGTTCGTCTATAGTGCGGCCACACATTTCTACAGTCTCGCTCACACGAGGGGCCCAGCGATATCTCTCTCTTTTACGAGAGGTACAAATCCCGTCTTGACTATCTACAATCCAACACATGATTCGTTTCGTACCTGATACACGCCTTTATAGTCCTCATGTTACGCAGGACGTTTGACGTAATCAAAGCACGCAACTCCTCATGTTGGATTCCGTAAATATCTCAGGTCTTAGGATCCAATCATGCAACCGTCATATGAGATTCAAGTCATGACGCTAGTCCATGCTAAGGGTCTTAAACCCCGAGTGACCCTGATTTAGAAATGTAGGGTGATCGAAGATGCCACAAGTGTTATGCGGAATCAACACTTGATAAGTCAAGTTTGAATGCCACGGATGAAGATCCGATAAGTTCAGAAATCTGGGTTATGCGTGTTGGGTTATCTACGGGTTCCTAGCATGCGATCATATCGATCTAGGGTTTGGTTTACTAGGTTTCATGCAGCGGAAGAAAGATCTAAACCCAGTCAAACGTCACACGCAACCAAACTTACAAAAACCCGAAAGATCGTGTATATCACCGAGGGAATCATTACTTACCTCGTTCTCGATGAAACTTGAAGTTTATTTCGATCCAGGGCCTGTTCTAAATCACCTAGGACTGAAGTTACAGTCCCTCTACACGTATCCACACCGACGGGAAGGATTCCAAACGATTTGGAACGAATCTACTAGGATTAGTGAAGAAAAGGGTAACTCAAGAGACGAGATCCAATCCCGGGACAATAGAACAGGTTCTCTAGGGTTCTAGGATGTTTCTCTGAGTTTTAGGTCGGCCTCTATTAAGTTTGGACGAAATCCCAAACTTAAATAAGATTAGAAAACCCTAAAATCGAATTTTGGAAAGTTTCCCAGATCCCGGTCCGCCGGACCAGGAGCTTGGTTCGGCGGACCAGGCTTAGTCCGAGGCTCGCGGACCGGCTGACCTGAAGGCTTGGTCTTGCGGACCACGCGTGGTCAGCTCCGGACCAAGACCCTTCTCGGTCTTTCCGGTCCGCCTAGCTTCAGTCTCGGTCCGTCTGACCCACTGTCTGGTCCGCGGCTGACCAACTCTTGGTCAGCCGGACTAGACTTGGACAGATGACCTCCTGGCTGACTTTCGTCCAAACTTGGTCAGCTCCGGACCAACACATTGAAAACTCCTTTTCATGCTTGTTTCGGTCAACTCTCGTTTCCATTCTTCGGATTATTCACGTATAAGTCCATCCCTATTGGTGTGTGACCCTGTA
>NW_010967322.1:33251-33765 GCF_000463585.1 Tarenaya hassleriana
TTCTGTAGATATCTCAGGTCTTAGGATCCAATCATGGAATCGTCGTATGAGATTCAAGTCATGACGCTAGTCCATGTGACAATCTCATGCGGGTCAATCCAGTATTCCATTCTCCAACGAATACCTATGATTGTGATCGTATCCAATACTAGAACCCTAGAGAAGCTGTTCTCTTCGATTTCTATTGTCCCGGGATTGGATCTCGTCTCTTGAGTTACCCTTTTCTTCACTAATCCTAGTAGATTCGTTCCAAATCGTTTGGAATCCTTCCCGTCGGTGTGGATACGTGTAGAGGGACTGTAACTTCAGTCCTAGGTGATTTAGAACAGGCCCTGGATCGAAATAAACTTCAAGTTTCATCGAGAACGAGGTAAGTAATGATTCCCTCGGTGATATACACGATCTTTCGGGTTTTGCGAGTTTGGTTGCGTGTGACGTTTGACTAGGTTTAGATCTTTCTTCCGCTGCATGAAACCTAGTAAACCAAACCCTAGATCGATATGATCGCATGCTA
>NW_010967322.1:33840-34355 GCF_000463585.1 Tarenaya hassleriana
GTATAGGTTGGATGGATGAGTGTATTGGTTTGGACCGACATAGTTGGCTTCTTCCGCTTCTTGATCAACCATGTACATACCCGGTTGAACTTGCTCTAAATTTTGATCCTCCACAGCAGCTACTTGTTTGGCATTGGCGAGTTGGACCTTTATCTCAGCCAAACTTGGTCAGCTCCGGACCAACACATTGAAAACTCCTTTTCATGCTTGTTTCGGTCAACTCTCGTTTCCATTCTTCGGATTATTCACGTATAAGTCCATCCCTATTGGTGTGTGACCCTGTAAGCCCATTCTAAGTGGTAGTGATTTTAGGAACCTTTCCCGAACCACAAGTCATGGTTAGCCTCTTGCAAGACGCCATGACCACCCACTTAGAATTGAGTTAGAGGTGATCTAACCAAGACATTAACAGCTCGAATTGTGATCCTTTGTCTCACGATATCATAAGTTGAACAAGGGCATGGTTTGAGCCACCCTTCAAGTTCAACTGCTTTCTCGTCTTGGCAAATCGACTA
>NW_010967322.1:34867-36914 GCF_000463585.1 Tarenaya hassleriana
CCACGAGAGGGCCCAGCGATATCTCTCCTGTTAAGGAGGTGACAAGTCCCATATTGCGTGTCTACTATCTCCATATGATTCGTGAACGTATCTGATTAACGCCGTTATAATCATCCGGTTAAAGACGATGTTTGACGCAGTCAAGACACCCACTCCTCATATCAGATACTCTAGACATCTCAGGTATGAGGATCGAAGAACGAACCGCTGTATGAGATTCAAGTCATGACTCAGTACAACAAACATGCTAATCGTATAACGAAAAATAATGCATTCATAACTCAATGAATCAATACAAAGTCAAATGTCATATCACGGATCATCCTAGAGCATTACAACCAACAATCTCCCACTATGCTCTATGATCTATCCTACAAGCATCTAATCCCCATACCCTTAACATGACCATCATGTTTTGACGAAGGGAGAGGCTTCGTCAATGGGTCGGCAATATTATCATCTGTCGACACTCTGCTTATCTTCACGTCTCTTCTGTCGATGATTTCTCTGATCAAGTGAAATCGCCTGAGTATGTGTTTGGATCTCTGGTGTGACCGGGGTTTCTTAGCTTGCGCAATCGCACCATTGTTGTCACAATACAACTCAATGGGATCTGCAATGCTAGGAATGACGCCCAGGTCTCCCACGAATTTCCTGATCCAAACAGCTTCCTTAGCTGTATCCGATGCAGCTATGTACTCGGCTTCTGTAGTCGAATCTGCAACGGTTGGCTGTTTGGAACTCTTCCAACTGATAGCCCCACCGCTCAGGCAGAAAACATAACCTGACTGCGATCTGAAGTCATCTCTATCGGTTTGGAAACTAGCATCGGTATAACCACTTATAGCGAGCTCGTCTTCCAATCCGCCATACACCAAGAACAAATCCTTAGTCCTTCTCAAGTACTTAAGGATGTTCTTGATCGCAATCCAGTGAGCCTCACCTGGTGTAGATTGATATCTACTAGTCATGCTCAATGCATATGATACATCTGGACGAGTATACAACATGGCGTACATGATGGATCCAATTGCCGAGGCATAAGGAATCCTACTCATGCGCTCTTGCTCATCCTGTGTCTTTGGACACTGAGTCTTGCTAAGAGCAACGTAATGTCCCATTGGCAAGGCACCCCTCTTGGAGTCTTGCATCTTGAACCGATTCAAGATCTTGTCAATGTATGTACTCTGACTTAGACCAAGAAGCCTTCTCGATCTATCTCTATAGATCTGGATTCCAAGAATATAGGCGGCTTCTCCTAAGTCTTTCATCGAAAAAACTGATCCTAGCCAGGATTTTACTCCTTGCAAGGTAGGAATGTCATTTCCGATGAGCAATATATCATCCACATAAAGCACAAGGAAGACTACTGCGCTCCCACTGACCTTCTTGTAAACGCATGGCTCATCTTCGTTTTGCAGGAAGCCATACGTTTTGACTGCCTCGTCAAAACGAAGATTCCAGCTCCTCGAAGCCTACTTCAGTCCATAAATGGATCTCTGAAGCTTACACACCTTCCTCGGACTCTTAGGATCGACAAAACCCTCGGGTTGTGTCATGTACACATCCTCGAGCAAATTCCCGTTAAGGAATGCGGTCTTGACGTCCATCTGACATATCTCGTAGTCATAATACGCAGCTATAGCTAGTAGAATCCGTATGGATTTAAACATCACGACTGGTGAAAAAGTTTCATCATAGTCTATACCATGAATCTGCCGAAACCCTTTCGCTACGAGTCGTGCCTTATAGGTATGCACGATGCCATCCATGTCGGTTTTCTTCTTGAAAACCCACTTACATCCAATGGTCGTAATACCATCGAATGAGTCGACCAAAGTACATACTTTGTTGTCGTACATGGACTGCATCTCAGACTCCATGGCCTGGTGCCATTTCTCGGAATCGGAACTCGCCACAGCCTCTGAATACGACGTAGGCTCGTCATGTTCTAACAAAATGAGTTCATCGTTTCCAGTCACAAGAAAACCATATCTTGTAGGCTCTTGGCGAATTCTACAAGATCTCCGAGGTTCACTAGGAGGTG
>NW_010967322.1:37925-38346 GCF_000463585.1 Tarenaya hassleriana
ACTGGGTCCGGCGGACCGGACGTACATGAAGAAGACGGACCGCGAAGAAAACAGCTCCTGGTCCGGCTGACCAAAACTGGTCAGCTCCGGACCAAGGCTTCGGAAGGTTTCCGCGGCTGACTGGGCGAAGGACCGGTTGACTGGGCAGGTGCGCGTGTTGTTGGTCCGGGGCTGACCAAAATTGGTCAGCTCCGGACCGGATGAGTTCTTTTACTTCTTCCTCGTCTTCTCTCCTCGGTCCGACTCGCTGTGCTGGGCAAATTTGGTCCGCCGGAGTGCATTCCGGTCAGCGGCAGACCAAGAGCCTGTCTTCTCCGTTTTCCTCCGAATTTCTGCGTGTTGCTCTCGAAGGCCTGCCAAGGTCAAGAAATGGTCCCAAATTTAAAATAAATAACAGATTTTTTGATTTGTTTTTTAATTC
>NW_010967322.1:38517-49043 GCF_000463585.1 Tarenaya hassleriana
CTGTCACAAGAAAACCATATCTTGTGGGCTCTTGGCGAATTCTAACAGATCTCCGAGGTTCACTAGTAGACGCTGTCTCAACAACTTGTGATACAGGTTGAACTGTTTCGACCTGTTCACTCGGTTCTTCGACTATTTGTGGTTCTCGAACTTCTTCTAGATCTATTCTACTCCCACTGACTCTCTTGGAGACGAACTCTCTCTCCAAGAAAGATCCATTCCGAGCAACAAACACTTTGTTCTCGGATGGGTTGTAGAACCAGTACCCTTTAGTTTCCTTAGGGTAACCCACAAATATGCATTTATCAGATTTGGCGGATAGCTTATCAGAAGACAGACGTTTCACATAAACGTCGCATCCCCAAATCTTCATAAACGCTAACCTGGGACGCTTCCCAGTCCATATCTCATATGGTGTCTTCTGAACTGATTTTGTTGGACAGTTGTTCAGTATAAGCGCAGCCGTTTCCAGAGCGTAGCCCCAGAAGGATATAGGAAGATCGACCTGACTCATCATAGACCGTACCATATCTAATAGGGTTCGGATCCTCCTCTCGGACACGCCATTCCACTGTGGCGTTCCAGGTGGAGTCAACTGTGAGACAATCCCACAATCTGCCAGATAGTCAGTGAACTCTTGGCTCATATACTTGCCACCTCGATCAGATCGAAGCAACTTGATCGTCTCGCCAAGTTGGTTCTGTACCTCGTTTCTGAAAATCTTGAACAATTCAAGTGTTTCAGATTTATGTTTCATTAAGTAGACATAACCGTACCTACTGAAATCATCAGTAAACGTAACAAAGTACAGATAACCTCCTCTAGCGGGTGAGCTCATAGGACGGCATATATCACTATGTATGAGTTCTAGCAACTCTGTAGCCCTTTCTCCTTTTCTAGTAAAAGGAGATTTTGTCATCTTGCCCATCAAACAAGAATCGCACGATTCAATTGATTCATAATCAAAAGAATCAAGAAGTCCATCAGAATGAAGCTTCGCTATGCGTTTCTCATTGATGTGACCAAGTCGACAATGCCAGAGATAGGTCGGGTTTAAGTCGTTCGGCTTAAACCGCTTGGTACTAACGTTATAGATCGAACTGTGTCTAGACGGTTTATCATCCAAAATATAAAGGCCATTAAACAGGTAACCATTACCATAAAATAAAGCGCCTCTATAAATAGATAAAGTTTTGTTCTCAATAACAAAACGAAAACCATCAGAATCCAAATATGAAATCGAAATAATATTCCTGCTAATGGCAGGTACAAAATAACAATCATGTAATTCTAACACAAGTCCATAAGGTAAAGTAAGATCATAAATCCCGACGGTCAACGCAGCAACTCTTGCCCGACGCGGAGATCCACTTCTCCCTTCGCCAGCTGCCTACTTCTTCTCAGGCCCTGCACATTTTCACAAATGTATGAGGCACATCCGGTATCTAATACCCAAGATGTAGAAGTAAACAAGTTAGCTTTTGATCTTCCAGGTAGAGTTTGCAGTTTCTGCGCCAATGCCCAATGGCATGGTAGAAATGACACTCTCCCTTCTCACCTTAGACTTAGGCTCGACGGCAACAATTACCGTCTTGCCCTTGCCTTTCTTGCTCTTGGAACGCTTCCTTTTGTTAGAACTCTTTCCAACCACTATGACACTTTTCTCGACTTTGATGTTCTGCTCAGCCGATCGCAACATCCCATGTAGCTCGGTCAAGTTCTTCTCCATCCCATGCATGTTATACTTCATGACAAACTGGTCAAAACTATCCGGCAGGAGTTGAAGAACTAGGTCTACAGCCAATTCGCGACTAACATCCAACCCTAGTCTGTCAAGATCCTCTAGATAACCCTTCATCTTGAGGATATGAGTACTCACGGGTGAACCATTGGTCATCTTACAGTTGACCAGGTTCTTAAGGACGTTAAATCGTTCGACCCTCGCCTGTTCCTCGAACATTGTCCTGAGATGCTCGATCATCTCGAAGGCATCAGTTCCTTCGAGTTGTTTCTGCAACTCAGCCGACATTGATCCGAGCATCAGGCAGGTCACGTCCAGGTTGTCATTGATGTGCTTATGATAAGCATCTCTGGCAGCCCTGGGCGCATTGGCCGCTGGTTCATCCTCAGGAACGGCTTCTTCTAGCACGTAGAGCTTCCGCTCATGCCTGAGAACAATTCTCAGGTTGCGGTACCAGTCGAGAAAGTTTCCACCAGTGAGTCTCTCCCGATCCATAATGGTACGCTATCACTGCATGTTCCTCATCCCATCCTTACCATTAGGTCCAAGTCTGACTTGATAACCCAATTCAAGATCAACCATATTCGAGCTATGAGAATCACGATTTCTCCATACTGTCTCACCAAGATAGTCAGGCACGCTCAGCTAGGGCATGACCCATAACCATGAAGATCGAGGCCTTGACAGTTGCTCTACTAATGGGCGGTAATAGCTTGAGATTAATCAACAGGAAGAGGACAAAATTTCGGACTTGAGAAGAATCTGACCAGAATCTGGTCCGCCGGACTGACCTTGGTCAGCTTCTCTGGTCCTCCGTTCTGTCCGTTTTCGGAGAAATTCTGAGCTTGGTCCGGAGCTAACCAGATTTGGTCAGCCCCGGACCAACTCAGTCCGTTTCTCCTGCTCTGAGCTGACCTGGAATCAGAGCGCAGACCAACTGGGCTTGGTCCGGGGCTGACCAAACTTGGTCAGCTCCGGACCAACTCTGTCCGCTTCTTCCGGTCAGTCCGCGATGCATCTCGGACCTGTGTTTGTTCACGCTTGGTCAGCCGGACCAACTTTTGGTCTGGGGCTGACCAGCGTGAACGTTGGTCCTCCTGACCAAACGCTCGGTCCGGATTCTGATCTGCCTGCTGGTCTGGCTGACCAACATTTGGTCCGGCTGACCGCGGACAGATCAGATTCGGGACAGGTTTTTCGGGCTTCAAAATTTAGGGTTTCGCTCTGGTTTCGTCACACCGTTAACCCGTCCCAGACTCCATACCATCCATGCATCATTCAACAATCTCAAATATCATTAAACATGTATAGATTCAATGATTGCATGCAATTTAACGATTAAATCATGCAATCATACAACAAGCACGGCGATATACAGAGAACCAGGCTCTGATACCACTGTTGGGTTATCTACGGGTTCCTAGCATGCGATCATATCGATCTAGGGTTTGGTTTACTAGGTTTCATGCAGCGGAAGAAAGATCTAAACCTAGTCAAACGTCACACACAACCAAACTTGCAAAAACCCGAAAGATCGTGTATATCACCGAGGGAATCGTTACTTACCTCGTTCTCGATGAAACTTGAAGTTTATTTCGATCCGGGGCCTATTCTAAATCACCTAGGACTGAAGTTACAGTCCCTCTACACGTATCCACACCGATGGGAAGGATTCCAAACGATTTGGAACGAATCTGCTAGGATTAGTGAAGAAAATGGTAACTCAATGGATGAGATCCAATCCCGGGATAACAGAAATCGAAGAGAATCAGGTTCTCTAGGGTTCTAGGATGTTTCTCTGAGTTTTAGGTCGGCCTCTATTAAGTTTGGACGAAATCCCAAACTTAAATAAGATTAGAAAACCCTAAAATCGAATTTTGTAAAGTTTCCCAGATCCCGGTCCGCTGGACCAGGAGCTTGGTTCGGCGGACCAGGCTGTTGGTTTAGTGCTCTATGATGTACTGATTATGAGCTTTGTTCAGATACATTCGATGTATTGATACTTTCTATGTGGTTTTATGAGAGTATTTTATTCATTACATGTTCTTGCACGCTAGATCTGTTATGAAATCCATGTATCATTAGGAATGATACTAAACTCCCTAGTCTTGTGTCGTTATGGGAATAACGACATAATAAGACTAGTATGATGTGTGATTGATGATCACATAGATGATCATAAGTATTGGATACGATCACAATCATAGGTATTCGTTGGAGAACGGAATACTGGATTGACCCACAGGAGATTGTCACATGGACTAGCGTCATGACTTGAATCTCATATGACGGTTCCATGATTAGATCCTAAGACCTGAGATATCTACGGAATCCAACATGAGGAGTTGCGTGCTTTGATTACGTCAAACGTCCTGCGTAACAGGAGGACTATAAAGGCGTATATCAGGTACGAAACGAATCATGTACCTCTCGTAAAAGAGAGAGATATCGCTGGGCCCCTCGTGTGAGCGAGACTGTAGAAATGTGTGGCCGCACTATAGACGAACGTCGTCTATTTCAGACAGTCAAACTCAATGAGAACGAGAAAGCAGTCGAATCAGATAAGGTGGCTTGTCCATGCCTTATGTTCGACGTATGATATCGCGATACAAAAGGATCATCAGCCGGAATCATCACTGGTGTTCGTAAGATCATGAACCAACTCTATTCGAGATAGGTAGTCATAGTGTCTTGCTAGAGACCGCCTATGACTTGTATACCCGAAATAGGGATTTCGGGTTATACTGCTATGTCGAATGAGCCTACAGGGTCACACACGCAGGGAAGGACAAAAGCACGAGAGAAAACGATGGAAACCCAAGTCGGACGGGTCGAGACCCGACGGTCCGGATGCGTGATCCGTCCGTTCTGCTTCCCAGAACGGACGGTCCACGACAACACGCAGACCGTCTGTTCTATGAGGATAGAACGGACGGTCCGCACTAAACGTAGCCCGTCCGTTCTGCCTTACTGGAACGGACGGTCCACGTGCAATTCTGGACCGTCCGTTCCAGGTTCCGGTTTTCCGAAAATTAAACCGAAATTAGGGTTAAATCACTTTATAAGAAAGAGATTAGAACCCTAATTGAGTAGAGACTTTTGAGCAGCCGACTTTTGGTGTTCTTGGAGAGTTTTTGGTGAGATCCAAAAGGGCTCAACAAGTTCTAAGTCTCGTTTTTCTCGAAGTGCGAAAAACCGAATAGAGATTCGAGTCCTAGCAGACAAGTTCCAATCGTTGGAATCCATCCCGAGGTGTGGATACGTGTAGAGGGCGAGGTAATCTTCCTCCCTAAGTGATCGGACGAATTCTTCAGTTGATACAGGCCCCGGATCGATTGAGGTAAGCATTCTAAAGTTTCTACGTTTTCAATAGCAGCATGGTTCTAGGGTTTTATAAAATTTTTGTTTTACTTCCGCTGCGCAAACCCTAGAATCGATCTCTTAGGAATTAGATTCGCTCATGAGATCCCAGGAATCCCAACACAGGCTTAGTCCGAGGCTCGCGGACCGGCTGACCTGAAGGCTTGGTCTTGCGGACCACGTGTGGTCAGCTCCGGACCAAGACCCTTCTCGGTCTTTCCGGTCCGCCTAGCTTCAGTCTCGGGGCTTAGTCCGAGGCTCGCGGACCGGCTGACCTGAAGGCTTGGTCTTGCGGACCACGTGTGGTCAGCTCCGGACCAAGACCCTTCTCGGTCTTTCCGGTCCGCCTAGCTTCAGTCTCGGTCCGTCTGACCCACTGTCTGGTCCGCGGCTGACCAACTCTTGGTCAGCCGGACTAGACTTGGACAGATGACCTTCTGGCTGACTTCCGGACCTTCTGGGCTGACCGACTTTGTCCGGTCCGGACCAACACATTGAAAACTCCTTTCCATGCTTGTTTCGGTCAACTCTCGTTTCCATTCTTCGGATTCTTCACGTATAAGTCCATCCCTATTGGTGTGTGACCTTGTAGGCCCATTCTAAGTGGTAGTGACTTTAGGAACCTTTTCCGAACCACAAGTCATGGTTAGCCTCTAGCAAGACGCCATGACCACCCACTTAGAATTGAGTTAGAGGTGATCTAACCAAGGTATTAACAGCTCGAATTCTGATCCTTTGTCTCACGATATCATAAGTTGAACAAGGGCATGGTTTGAGCTACCCTTCAAGTTCAACCGCTTTCTCGTCTTGGCAAATCGACTAGTAAAATAGATGCAACTTCATCTATAGCGTGGCAACGCATTTTCATAGTCCGACTTCCCACGAGAGGGCCCAGCGATATCTCTCCTGTTAAGGAGGTGACAAGTCCCATATTGCATGTCTACTATCTCCATATGATTCGTGAACGTATCTAATTAACGCCGTTATAATCATCCGGTTAAAGACAACGTTTCACGCAGTCAAGACACGCCACTCCTCATATCAGATACTCTAGACATCTCAGGTATGAGGATCGAAGAACGAACCGCTGTATGAGATTCAAGTCATGACTCTGTCCATGTGACAATCTCACGTGGGTCAACCAGTCACTCGTTCACAACGAGTACCCATGATTGTGATATGCATCCAATGCATCGATCACACCTCATGCTAGTCTTAATTCATCATTGTTCCCACAATGATAACTGACCAGGGTGTTTAGAATCATTCTATAATTGACTGTACGAAATAGACGTTGCTCGTCTATAGTGTGGCCACATATTTCTACAGTGTCGTTCACACGAGGGGCCCAGCGATATCTCTCTCTTTTACGAGAGGTACAAATTCCATCTTGACTATCTACAATCCAGCATATGATTCGTGTTGTACCCGATACACACCTTTATAATTCTCCTGTTACGCATGACGTTTGACGTATTCAAAGTACGCAACTCCTCATGTTGGATTCCGTAGACATCTCGGAGTCGGGACTCGCCATAGCCTCTGGGTACATGGAAGGCTCATCATGTTCTAAAAACATGAGTTCCTCATTCCCAGTCACGAAAAAACTATATCTCATAGGCTCTTGGCGAATCCTACCTGATCTCCGAGGTTCACTAGTCGAAGGTTGAGTTTGAACTAACAGTGATATAGGTTGAACATCTTCAACTTGTTTATTTGATTTCAAGTACATGTTTAGGGTTCGAAAAGCAACGTCGATGAAGACGTGTAGGAAGTATGGTTCCGAAAATGACTTCGGTTCGCCAGTTCACTCGGCTCCGCGTCTACTTGTTGCTCTCGAACTTCCTCATGTTCGATCCTACTCCCACTGACTCTTTTGGAGACGAACTCTCGCTCCATAAAAGTCGCATTCCTACCAATAAACACCTTGTTCTCTGCCGGAATATAGAAGTAATAACCCTTAGTTTCCTCAGGGTAGCGTACAAATAAATACTTATCATATTTGGAGGATAACTTATCAGTCATAGGACGCTTCACATAAGCGTCGCAACCCCAAATTCTGACAAACAACAACGTGGGATGCTTCCCCGTCCATATCTCATATGGTGTCGTTTCAACCGACTCCGTTGGACTCCTGTTCAGCAGATACGCAACGGTCTCTAAAACATAGCCCCAAAAGAACTTCGGAAGATCTGTCTTACTCATCATGGACCGAACCATGTCTAACAGTGTTCGGTTCTTCCGTTCAGACATGCCATTCCACTGTGACGTTCCAGGAGGAATTAAATGTGATACAATACCACAATCAACCAGATAGTCAGTGAACTCTTGGCTCATATACTCGCCACCACGATCAGATCGAAGTGTCTTGATCGTCTTGCCAAGCTGGTTCTATACTTCGTTTCTGAATGCCTTGAACATTTCAAGTGTTTCAGACTTATGTCTCATCAAATAGACATAACCGTATCAATTGATTAGTGAACGTAATACAGATAACCTATTCTAGTTGCAAAGCTAATTGGTTCACATACATCACTATGTATGAGAACCAATAACTCTGTCGTTCTCTGCCCTTTCCCCTTGAAAGGATGCTTTGTCATCTTGCCCATCACACAAGACTCACAAGACTCAAGAGACTCGAAGCCAAAAGAGTCCAGAAGACCTTCATGATGAAGCTTCTGTATGCATTTCTCATTTATATGGCCTAAACGACAATGCCAGAGGAAGGTCGGGTTTAAGTAGTTCGGCTTAAACCGTTTAGCACTCATGTTAAGTAGTAACAATTACTTAATTCTAAAACAAGTCCAGAAGGAAGATGCAAATCAGGCTTAGGTTTAGGCATAGAGGCAACTTTTGCCTTCTTCGCCACATTCTTTTTCGCTTTACCCCACCGCTTCTTGCTGGAGTTCTTCTCAACAACAAGTACAACCTTAGTCTTAGGGACCACGATATCCTGCTCAGCCGATTTCAGCATCCCATGCAGTTCGGCTAAGCTCTTAGTCATCCCGTGCATATGGTACTGCATCACGAACTGATTATAGTCCTCGGGTAATGACATCAGGATCAGGTCTACGGCCAAGTCATCATCGAGCCTCATTCCCATGCACTCAAGTTTCCCAATATGAGCTCTCATGTTGAGGACGTGGGTGTTGAAAGAGCTGCCTCTCGGCATCTCCGTCTTCACCAGACCTTTCAGCGGTTTAGGGTTTAGGGTTTAGAGTTTAGGGTTTAGGGTTTAGGGTTTAAGGGTTTAGGGTTTAGGGTTTAGGGTTTAGGGTTTAGGGTTTAGGGTTTAGGGTTTAGGGTTTAGGGTTTAGGGTTTAGGGTTTAGGGCATATCAAACATGCTCTTCCCCTCAAACTGCCTCTGCAGATTCGGTGCCATGCTTCCCAACATGAGACAGCAAATCTCGTTGTCGTCAGTCTGATGCTTCAACCAAGCATCCCTGACGGCCCTTGTTGCATTGGCCGCGGGCTCTGGAGGTAGAGCCCATTCCAGGACGTACAACTTCTTGTCGTGCTTGAGAACAATTCTCAAGTTACGATACCAGTCCACTTATCCTAGTCAACTTATCCTTCTCAAGGATAGATCGCATCGTCAAACTCGGTACACTACCGGTCCCATGTCCTACAGAAAAAGACAAAACACAACGAACAAAACAAAATACAGATTCTATCAATGATCCATTACCAGCTAGTCCATCATCAATCAATGACAACATAGATGCATATACGAGCTATACTCTCATAAAGAAAAATAACCCTACAATAATTTTCTATATGAGACTAAGATCCATATTTCACATAAGAATGAGTTGTTACGCTCAACCTTATGCTATTTAGGTAGACATCTAATGTCAATCACATCCAATGTGACTCTTAGATCTTTTATGAGACTATGATATCGAATATCATTACATACTCGCCTTATCTGTACCGTTAAGTCTCAAGTCAAACTTGACAATTGAACCTAAGCTAAACCATATTCATGTTGTGGGAACCACGATTTCCTACCTTGCCTCACAAAGATAATCCGGCACACTCAGCTTTGGCATGACCCGTGACACGGACGATCGATGCCTTGACAAGTGCTCTAGTAATGGAAAGTACAAGCTTAGCATTACATAAAAGGGATTTTTAAACCACACTTAGATCAAGCATCTACTTTCAAGCTATGAGAACCATCATTTCTCCATCTTGCCTCACCAAGATAATACGGTACACCCAGTTCTGGCATAGCCCATGACACGTACGATCGAGGCCTTGACAAATGCTTTACCCGTAGAGATCCTAGATCTAACCAGTTCCTTGATCAGATGAATTATATAATCCGAATAGACCATCCATTCGATTATGTAATCCCAATCCCGAAGCTCCCACTCAATCAAGCATATCTAATATCTTGATTAAGTTACATGTATTCATTCACTATAGACCATCCATAAGAATGAATCATGTCTATTTGAGTCACAGTTAATCAGATTAACTAATGCTTGCTTAATCAGATTTAGAAAACCGGAAAAATTTTGGAGTCTAGACCTTGGACCGTCCGTTCTGGACTGTAGAACGGACAGTCCAGCCTTAGCAGTCGGAACGACGGTCTGACACGCATACTGTCCGGTCCAGACTTGTTGTCCGAAGCTCAGACCTTCCATTCCGCAACCCCAGTCCGCCACCCCTGGACCGTCCGGTCTGATAACCAGAATGGACGGTATAGGGTTACATGATCAAATCTCGTTTTTCGTGTTCTCGGGTTTGGATCAGACCCGAAACACCTCAGAATTCACCTGTAGACCCAAAATTCGAACTCCTGCACTCTATGCAACATGAAACATGCAATCTACCATAGATTCAATCATCAAATTGTTGGTTTAGTGCTCTATGATGTACTGTTTTGAGCTTTATTTAGATACATTTGATGTATTGATACTTTCTATGGTTTTATGAGAGTATTTGATTCATTACATGTTCTTGTATACTAGATGTGTTATGAAATCCATGTATCATTATGAATGATACTAAACTCCCTAGTCTTGTGTCATTATGGGAATGATGACATAATAAGACTAGTATGATATGTGATTGATGATCATATAGATGATCATAGGTATTAGATACGATCACAATCATAGGTATTCATTGGAGAATGGAATACTGGATTGACTTGCATGAGATTGTCACATGGACTAGCGTTATGACTGAAATTTCATATGGCGGTTCCATGATTGGATCCTAAGACCTGAGATATCTACGGAATCCAGCATGAGGAGTTACGTGCTTTGATTACGTCAAACGTCCTGCGTAACAGGAGGACTATAAAGGCGTATGTCAGGTACGAAACGAGTTATGTGCTGGATTGTAGATAGTCAAGATGGGGTTTGTCCCTCTCGTAAAAGAGAGAGATATCGCTGGACCCCTCGTGTGAG
>NW_010967322.1:49091-50764 GCF_000463585.1 Tarenaya hassleriana
AGAAAGCAGTCGAATCAGATAAGGTGGCTTGTCCATGCCTTATATTCGACATATGATATCATGATACAAAAGGATCATCAAACGGATTCATCACTGGCGTTCGTAGGATCACGAACAAACTCTATTCGAGATAGGTAGTCATAGTGTCTTGCTTGAGACCGCCTATGACTTGTGTAACCGAAATAAGAGATTTCGTGTTATACTGCTATATCGGATGAGCCTACAAGGTCACACATACAGGAAAGGACGAATGCGCGAAAAGAGACGAAAAATTTCCGGTGGAGCGGAGGCCAGACCGACCGGTCCAGAAGGTCTGGACCGATCGGTCCAGCTAACCCAGACCGATCGGTCTAGACGTAGACCGGTCGGTCCAGAGGTAACGTGTGAGGTCCAGAAATTGTTCCAGACCGATCAGTCCAGACATTAAAAAGCTCCAGATCGATCGGTCCAGGTCTGGAGAAACTTTGGTGAACGCCACCCAACTTTTTTGGCACTAATTTCAGACCCTAGGGAGAGGTTTGGAGAGTGAAAAACCTAAGAGAAAAATCCCTGAATCCTTTGCGCAAAGAAGAAAGCGTTCTTCAGTCTTAGCAGACAAGTTCCAACCGTTGGAATCCTTTCCGCCGTGTGGATACATGTAGAGGGCAAGGTATTCTTCCTGCCTACAGTGATCGGACGAACAGATCAATTGATACAGGCTCCGGATCGATTGAGGTAAGCGTTCTAACGTTTCTGCAAGATCATGCATGATAGGTTCTAGGGTTTCATCAAAAATTTTGTTTTACATCCGCTGCGCAAACCCTAGAATCGATCTCTTAGGAATTAGATTCGCTCATGAGATCCCAGGAAAACCCAACAGTGGTATCAGAGCCTGGTTGCTCTGCATGATTTTTGTTAGAACCCGATCACGCACGTTATAGGATTTGAATTGTTTGAATCCGTGTTTGCTTTGATGCTATGCATGATTTGATTATGGATCTAGAGTAGATTTTCTGTTCATTGTTGCATAGGGTGCAAGAGCTTCGAATTCTGAGTTCACAGGCAAAAACGGGGTCGAATTCGGGTCTGAAACGGGGCAGAAACGACGAAAACGAGATCTGATCACGTTTCGCCTGGACCGATCGGTCTGGTCCTCTGGACCGATCGGTCTAGAGTTTCGCAAGTCGGTTGGACCGACAGGTCCGGACTAAACGGCTTTGCATGCGTAGACCGATCGGTCTGGACCAAGACCGATCGGTCTGGACCAAGACCGATCGGTCTGGACCAATCCGGAGCGAACGGTCTGGACCGAACGTGACCCGAAGACCAAACCGCCTAGACCGATCGGTCTAGGACCCGACACCACCAAAAATTGATTTTGCGTTTCGGGATCTGGTTTGAGCAATCGTTGCTTAAAACCGATCAACTGTGATTCAGAATAATATGATTCTCTCTTATGGATGGTCCATAGTGAATGAATGCATGTAACTTAATCAAGATATTAGATATGTTTGATTGAGTGGGAGCTTCGGGATTGGGATTACATAATCGAATGAATAGTCTATTCGGATTATGTACAATCGTTGCACAGAAACCGGTTAGATCTAGGAGCCCTACGAGTAAAGCACTTGTCAAGGCCTCGATCGTACGTGTCATGGGCCATGCCAAAGCTGGGTGTGCCGTATTATCTTGGT
>NW_010967322.1:54084-54312 GCF_000463585.1 Tarenaya hassleriana
CAAGCTTCAGAGGTCCATTTATGGACTGAAGCAGGCTTCGAGGAGCTGGAACCTTCGCTTTGATGAGACAATAAAAAGGTTTGGTTCCTCACAAAACGAAAACGAGCCATGTGTTTACAAGAAGGCTAGTGGGAGCACAGTTGTATTTCTAGTGTTGTACGTGGATGACATTGTCCTTATAGGGAATGACGTTCCTACCTTGGAAGACGTTAAGTCTTCACTATAGAC
>NW_010967322.1:55142-57623 GCF_000463585.1 Tarenaya hassleriana
TGATTCATTACATGTTCTTGCATACTAGATCTGTTATGAAATCCATGTATCATTATGAATGATTTTAAACTGCCTAGTCTTGTGTCATTATGGGAATGATGACATAATAAGACTAGTATGATGTGTGATTGATGATCATATAGATGATCGTAGGTATTGGATATGATCATAGTCATATGTATTCGTTGGAGAACGGAATACTGGATTGACCCGCATGAGATTGTCACATGGACTAGCGTCATGACTGGAATTTCATATGGCGGTTCCATGATTGGATCCTAAGACCTGAGATATCTACGGAATCCAACATAGGAGTTACGTGCTTTGATTACGTCAAACGTCCTGCGTAACAGGAGGACTATAAAGGCGTATGTCAGGTACGAAACGAATCATGTGCTGGATTGTAGATAGTCAAGATCGGATTTGTACCTCTCGTAAAAGAGAGAGATATCGTTGGGCCACTCGTGTGAGCGAGACTGTAGAAATGTGTGGCCGCACTATAGACGAACATCGTCTATTTCAGACAGTTGAACTCAGTGAACGAGAAAGCAGTCGAATCAGATAAGGTGGCTTGTCCATGCCATATATTCGACATATGATATCATGATACAAAAGGATCATCAAACGGATTCATCACTGGCGTTCGTAGGATCACGAACAAACTCTATTCGAGATAGGTAGTCATAGTGTCTTACAAGAGACCGCCTATGACTTGTGTAACCGAAAAAAGAGATTTCGTGTTATACTGCTATATCGGATGAGCCTACAGGGTCACACACACAGAAAAGGACAAATGCGCAAAAAGAGATGAGAAAATTCCGGTGGAGCGGAGGCCAGATCGACCGGTCCAGAAGGTCTGGACCGATCGGTCCAGCTAACCCAGACCGATCGGTCTAGACGTAGACCGGTCGGTCCAGAGGTAACGTGTGAGGTCCGGAAATTGTTCCAGATCGATCGGTCCAGACATGGACCGATCATTAAAAAGCTCCAGATCGATCGGTCCAGGTCTGGACTGATCGGTCCAGACGTCGAGATTTACTAAACTCGCTCTAATTAGGGTTTTAATGTGGGGAAACTTTGGTGAACGCCACCCAACTCTTTTGGCACTAATTTCAAATCCTAGGGAGAGGTTTGGAGAGTGAAAAACCTAAGAGAAAAATCCCTGAATCCTTTGCGCAAAGAAGAAAGCGTTCTTCAGTCCTAGCAGACAAGTTCCAACCGTTGGAATCCTTTCCGCCGTGTGGATACGTGTAGAGGGCAAGGTATTCTTCCTGCCTACAGTGATCGGACGAACAGATCAATTGATACAGGCCCCGGATCGATTGAGGTAAGCGTTCTAACGTTTCTGCAAGATCATGCATGATAGGTTCTAGGGTTTCATCAAAATTTTTGTTTTACATCTGCTGCGCAAACCCTAGAATCGATCTCTTAGGAATTAGATTCGCTCATGAGATCCCAGGAAAACCCAACACAAATATGCATAGAAATCAAAGCAAACATGGATTTAACGATTTAAACCCTAAAATGTGTGTGATTGGGTTCTACGAAATCAAACAGAGAAACTAGGCTCTGATACCACTGTTGGGATTCCTGAGATCTCTACAGCGAATCTAATTCCTAAGACCAAGCATGCATGATTTTGTAGAAACGTAATTAGAACGCTTACCTCAATCGATCCGGGGTCTGTATCAATTAATGTGTTCATCCGATCACAAAAGGGAGGAAGATTACCTCGCCCTCTACACGTATCCACACCTCGGGATGGATTCCAACGATTGGAACTTGTCTGCTAGGACCCGAATCTTCTATCCGGTGATGTGCTATAAGAAAACAGGATTTAGATCACTTCTTAGACCCTCAAACTCACCAAAAGGTCTGTTAAAGTTTTCTTGTTCGTCCCCCACTTATTTGGGTTCTGAATCTCCTTCTTAGAAAGTGATTTACCCTAATTTTGGTTTAATTTCGAAAAACCTGAAAGCTGGAACGGACGGTCCAGATATGAACGTGGACCATCCGTTCCAGCATTCCGGAACGGACGGTCTGGGTTATGCGGACCGTCCGTTCCAGAGACAGTGTTTACTATGGTAATGGTTATCTAGTTATAGAAAGGCATCTTAACCTCTAACTTCCGAAGCATATCAACAAATCTAGACAATTGTGTATCCTCAACATGCTTCTTCAATCGATAAGGGAAAGGAACAGGTGGTATATAAGGTGGGGAAGCTACATAAGGCGGAAGTTGTACCAAAGAAGGGGGGTATCACTGTGGTAGAAAATGAGCATAACCAATTGATACCTACTAGGACGGTTACGGGTTGGAGAATGTGTATTGATTATAGGAAGCTGAACTCCAACACCCGTAAAGACCATTTCCCGTTGCCCTTCATCGACCAAATGCTAGAGAGGTTAGCCTTGCATTCCCACTTTTGCTTTCTTGATGGCTACTCGGGATTCTTCCAAATCCCCATTCACCCTAGCGAC
>NW_010967322.1:58710-60302 GCF_000463585.1 Tarenaya hassleriana
AGCACTTCCTCTAGAGCTTGTCTCTCCCGAGCTTAAACTCACTACCTAGAGAATCGATTCACCCATTTCGCAATGATCCAAATGATCTCTAGATGCATTAATGTACCCCATCATGAACCCTAAGCAAGATAAGCCATCTCTCAATGTGAATAACTCACTCATTTGACATTTGGTTCCAAACATCATTCCCATATCCCTATGATCAATGTGTTCTACAATCATATCAATTAGGGTTTCAACCAAATCAATAGCATTAAGCACAAAACATCAAACCAATGGAAGAAAACTCAAAAGCATCATAGATAAGCATAGGTGTCCATACAAAAGTGGGGATCCCTCACCCACAACAAGGTTACTACTCCATATCTAAAGGTCCAAAACAGAAAACAAAAGGAGAGGACATAGAAAAGGAGAAGAAATGCTCAATGTTATCTTTAATGGTGATCTCCTTCTTCAAGATGTCTCTCTAGGTCTCCAAATCTCCCTCTCCTCTTCTCCAAGGTGTTTTTCTTTCCAAATGTCGAGTCCCCTCTCTCTCTCCTCAAAATCCCTTTTTTGTGTAAGTGCAAAAACTAGGTTTTTTCTCAAAAATCGGGCTTTTTCTTTTTGGGCCGGATTTGATATCGGGCGGTCGCTCACTTTTTGTTCAGGGTCGCCCATTTTATCTTCAGTGTCGCTTGTTTTCTTCAGGGTGAGCGACCGCTCATATGCACGAGCGACCGCTCTTTCTTCTTTGCAACTTGAGGCGTCCGCCATGTGTACCGAGCGACCGCTCGTTCTCCGTATTAGCACAGAGCGACCGCCTGATTCTCCGAGCGACCACCCGATTGCTTGGCTGTCACAGCGAGCGACCGCTCGTTATAACGTGCGGGCCACTCATTTTCTCTGAGCTATCCGGGACTTCTCGATTCCACTCCTTTTCCGTGCCCCGTGCGCAAATATCCTTGTTCGATCATCCTGCCAGGGAAATGGAGGAAAGAATCCTACCCATGACCGTCTAACGTCCTATTATGCCTAAGATATGAGAAAAATCAAAGTGTGTGACATTAGAAAACCGGTGAAAAACCCGTGTGATCAGTACTCGTTGAGAACGAGTGACTGGATGACCTGCATGAGATTGTCACATGGACAAGAGTCATGACGTGAATCTCATATAGCGGTTCGTTCATGGATCCTCAGACCTGAGATGTCTAGAGTATCTGATATGAGGAGTGGCGTGTCTTGAGTGCATTAAACGTCGTCTTTAACCGGATGATTATAACGGCGTCGCTCAGATATATTCACGAATCATATGGAGATAGTAGACATGCAATACGGGACTTGTCACCTCCTTAACGGGAGAGATATCGTTGGGCCCCTCGTGGAAGTCGCACTATGAAAAATGCGTGCTACGCTATAGATGAAGTTGCATCTATTTTATTAGTCGATTTGCTAATACGAGAAAGCGGTTGAACTTGAAGGGTGACTCAAACCATACCCTTGTTCAACATATGATATCGTGAGACAAAGGATCATAACTCGAGTTGTTAACGCCTTGGTTAGATCACCTCTAACTCAATTCTAGGTGGGTGGTCATGGCGTCTTGCTAGAGG
>NW_010967323.1:0-318 GCF_000463585.1 Tarenaya hassleriana
CCCTCCCATCATTTGAGCAAGGTAGGTCGAGCTAATGACGTTAAACAAGCGCTTCTCGGGAGGCAACCCGAGCATTAGGTTACTTTTCTTTTTCTTTTTCTTTGCAGCATAGGTAGTAGAGACCATGATTGTATTTTGGATCTTTTGGAATGCATTGCTATTATTATGCTTTTGTTCGGATAACGTTTGTTGTTCTATGAGCGTTTACACCGGCACACGAGAGATGAGCATCGTCTTCCGAGAGAAAACGTTGGATAAGTTCCAGTTCACAGAGTGTGTGAGAGCTCTTGCATTTGACGTGAGTTAACTTCATTGCGA
>NW_010967324.1:0-653 GCF_000463585.1 Tarenaya hassleriana
TTTTTTTCGGCCTTAAGAATAATTAACGAACGTAACACGTATCAAAATTATGGATGAAAATATTTTATGAGAAAAATTGGTTTATTTTATTGTGTGGTTTGACGAAAATATAAAAGAAAAATCGAATTACCAACAAAAGAGTATTAATTAATTTTAATGTGATCAATAATTGGGCCTTTATATGGTTTTGGGCTATTTAAGTTACTTTAGAATATATTTGGGCTTTTATAAGGCTCTAGGCCCAACTTGTTTTACTATGTGTCTTTATATTGCTACAGGCCCAACATATTATATTGAGAATTTATTTGGGCCTTTATATGGCAACGGACTTTAAAAAAGCCTTTATAAGGTTTTATTTGGGCCTTTATATTTGTGGAATAAAATGTATATAATGAAATACATGCATAATACGGCCATAAAATTAAAATTCATATGATTTCGGTGAGACTATAAAATTTATATTAGGGTTTTAATTCCAACTTTATTTTTGGCGGTCCAAATTTTTTAGGCGCATGGATAAGCAGATTTGAGTGATTTCCCATTACAGTGGGATGGAAATCCGATCAACAATCTAATTCGAATGCAAGTTCTAAATCGAACTAAATATTTAAATAAAGCTATGGATTTAGAGATATTTATGCACTATATATATA
>NW_010967325.1:0-228 GCF_000463585.1 Tarenaya hassleriana
AGCTCGTCTTCCGACCCACCGTATACCAAGAACACATCCTTAGTCCTTCTCAAGTACTTTAGGATGTTCTTGACGGCGATCCAGTGCGACTCACCTGGATCTCACTGGTATCTACTCGTAATGCTCAACGCGTAGGATACATCCTGTCGAGTACAAAGCATGGCATCCGTTCCTAGCCAAGACTTAACGTCTTGCAAGGTAGGAACGTCATTCCCTGTAAGGAGAATG
>NW_010967326.1:0-331 GCF_000463585.1 Tarenaya hassleriana
TATATCTCTCGGTGGATAATCCGATGATCTGAAAATCGATCTAAATTACTAAGCATCGTCCAGTAGATGATTTGATAAGTTAGAAGTCAACTCGAATTGCTAGTCATCGCCATATAGTCAACAATTCGAGGCAAATAATCAGCCATGCCCGATGAGTTGGTCGATTGTTGACTGATAATATTATTAACTTCATAACTACATGTCAAAGTAAATTTTTCTTTATATAATTAGAAAGCCTTTTCTAATATCTATGCATAGACACCATAATCGTGCAGATGTAATATATGAGCAAAATGTTATGAGCATATTGAGACAACACATTGACCGAATC
>NW_010967327.1:0-651 GCF_000463585.1 Tarenaya hassleriana
TAATGATACAAAGAAAGATTTTGTTGGACATGTTTTATGGAAGTTATGAAGTTAATAATATAATCAGTCAACAATCGACGAACTCATCCGGCATGAATGGTTATTTAGCTTAAATTGTTGACCATTTGGTGATGGCTAAAATTCGAGTTAACTTATGAGTTACAGATCATCTACCGGACGATGCTTAGTAATTTGGATCGATTTTCACATCATCGGATTATCCACCGAGAGATATATAACGATTTTTATCGATATGTAGGGATTCCGTCAATGTTGTCTAAATATGCTCATAATTTTTTGCTCATATATTAGATTTGCGCGATTATGGTGTCTATGCGTAGCTAATTAGAAAAAGCTTTCTAATGATACAAAGAAAGAATTTTTTGGACATGTTTTATAGAAGTTATGAAGTTAATAATTCGACCAGTCAATAATTGACGAGTTCATCGGACATGGATGATTATTTGGCTCAAATTATTGACCATTTAGCGATGGCTAGAATTTGAGTTGACTTCTGAATAACAAATCATCTACGGACGATGCTTAGTAATTTGGATCGATTCTCAGATCATCGGATTATCCACCGAGATATATATACCGATTTTTATCGATATGTAGGGATTCAGTCCATGTGTTGTCTCAATATGCTCA
>NW_010967328.1:0-650 GCF_000463585.1 Tarenaya hassleriana
ATATGAAAGTTTTTCGAAAATTGGTGATTTTTAGGTTAATTTATCTTTTAAATATGAAATATGTATGATATACAATAATATTATTATTATATTAAGTTAACTAATATTTTTTATTATTCTTTCCCTTTATTAAGTTAACTAATGACTTTTATGATTTAGGTTTTGTATCACTCACACATCATATCATTTATGAAAAAATAAAAAAAGTCAACCTAATAAAAAAAATGATCATAACAACTACGCAAATTTAACTATTCTTAAAACAAATGATAACTATAATATTTAATAATATAACTTTTAGTATTACCTTATAAATAATTTTTGCAGAGATTGAAATAAATAGATCAACAATAAGCATGTTTAGAACAAATTATTGAGAGCAATCTTATAAATAACCTATGCAATAATCCTCATGTCTCCTTACTCCTTTATTCCTTTAAATTCGTGATTTATTTAATATTTTAATATTATAAATATACTTTTTCTAAATCAAATAAATAATCTATATCATTTATACTAAATTTATATTAACAAATATTATAATTTTTATTTTATATTTTATATATATATATAATTTTTGTTATATTCATATGAACGATGTTTTATAACAACATAACAAATATTTTATATTAATAGTAAAAAAGAATAAA
>NW_010967329.1:0-300 GCF_000463585.1 Tarenaya hassleriana
GACGAGTTCTTCATTTTCTTGTCTTTTCTCTTCTTCCGGATCCAGTCCGTCCGTTCCAGCATATCAGTCCGTCCGTTCTCCTTCTGTTTTCTCCGTTTCGTCCCGAAAGCCCTCGAGTACCTGCAATGATCAAAACCTAGTCACAGAGACCTAAATATGGCTCTAACATGCCTAGTATGTGTGGAAACCGTCTAGAAACCAAAGGCATACTCGTATAAAATCCAGATAAAATCCGAGCCAAACGCCTCGATCATCGCATCTTCCATTGTTACCCCTGGCGGCTTCTTGATGGTTCGACAC
>NW_010967330.1:0-4805 GCF_000463585.1 Tarenaya hassleriana
TGACACCGCGGACGGTGTCTCATTCAAGTCTGGGGGGGTGAGCATCTAACATCGCTTCAAGCCCCTTTTTAGAGTGCATTCATACATTCACTTGCATACAAAAGAAAAAAAAATGATTTCTCACTATAGATGCATTCCACACTTGCATTCCTTGCACTTGTACATATAGATACCACCTAGCCTTGCATTGCATTTGTTACATATAGGTCTAGAGCATGTAGAAGCATATGCATTGCATAAACCGTTTTGAGTTGAGATTGGTCGATGATGAGATGATGGTGATAGCTGCTTAGAGATTGCTTAGCGATTTGGACCTAGACCTCTAGGTGTATTCGAGTAGACTGTCGATGATAGGTGAATAGCGAACCCTCTCTTCGATGCTTGCGATTCTAGGTTGTGGGGTATATTGTTGCCTTCAGGTACGCCAAAGAGTAGGACCGACCGAACCTAGGTTAAATATCTCCCAAAAACCGTTCCCGAAGCTTCTCCCATAGGATAGATAGTCTCTTGAAAAGAATGAGTGGTAGGAATAAGCGAAGAAAGTATACACATCCCAACACTCCGCTGTCACTATATCGTTAATGAAAATCATTCGATGACATGAGTGCGTCGAAATTCGACGGTTCGGGTCTAAGTGGAAAAAAAAAAAAAAAAAAAAAAAAGCAAAAGCGGAGACACTTGTCAACTTCAACGTCCTAGGAACCCGGGGTATCACTTCTCTTAGAATTTAAAAAAAAAAAAAAAGGGAAAAAAAAGGGACAAAATAAATAAAGAGACGAAATATCTTAGAGTAGAAGAACGGTAAATAGGTTTAGGAGAGTGCTTGGAAGTCGGAATTACTCTTATGGCAGACTTTAGACGACATAGAAATCACATACTTAGGAAAGTTTAGCTGATAAGAGAGGATAGCTAGAGTAGCCTAGATTCGATTCCACTCCCATAAGTTGAGCAGTGGACACGCAACTAGATCTTGAAACTCATCAAAGACCGATTTCTAACTCACCATCCTTCTCAGACTTCCTGCTTCATCGATTTTATTTGCTCGAGGACGAGCAAAGATTTAAGTCTGGGGGGATTTGATGGCTCGGATTTTATCTGGATTTTAGACCGAATATGCCTTTGGTTTCTAAACGGTTTCCACACATACTAGGCATATTAGAGCCATCTTTAGGTCTCTGGGGCTAGGTTTTGACCATTGCAGGAACCCGAGGGTTTTCGGGACGAAACGGAGAAGACAGAAGCATAACTCCCCAGATTTTATGGCCAGAACGGACGGTCTGCAAAGCTGGAACGGACGGACTGAGTGCACAGACCCGACAGACCACAAGACAGTCCTGCGAACTACACATCAGAACGGACGGTCTGGATCAAAACGCGGAACGGACGTTCTACGTTGCGGAACGGACGTTCTGCGCTTCAGAACGGACGGTCTGCGAAGCTGGAACGGACGGTCTGACGAACTTAACTAACCTGGAACGGATGGTCCACTTGACAGACTCCGCGAAAGCTACGCCGTTTAGCCATTCTTTTCGGGTTTTTGAGGGGGAACCGAAGAGGAGAACCCTAGAATTGATTGGGGGCCGAAAATAGAGACTTTGGGAGAGAAAAGAGGAGCTCTTGGAGGAGAAAGAAGAGGAAGAAGACTCCATTGAAGATTGAAGATTTCTTGAGCATCTCTCTACTCTCTCTCTATGATTTCTGCACTTTACTCTTGTTTTGCTTTGTTCTTGAACATGAGTAGTGAGTAGTCTCTTGTTGTGGGAAGAGGGATTAGCCCTCATGTAAGGATGCTTGTATTCACCTTGGACCCTAGATTATGCTTTGTTTATGCTTTCAAATCCTTGCTTTGAATGAAATTTGTGTTCTTGAAAGTTTATCTCTCTTGAATGAATGTTAGGGGAACCTTGGATTTGTTCAATTGAATGATGCAATTGCTTGGGTTTTGATTGATAGAGGTTGATTGAATGGTATTTAATGTTACCCATTGGATGAGAATCTTGTGGGTAGATTTTAGGATTGTGAATTACATGGAGACATGGATTCTTGGTCTCTTGATGCATTCAAGCCTGGAAATTCGAGCGGTCGCTCGTTTCCTCAAATTCCACTTGAAATTTGCTCAGAAATTGCGGGCGGGCCGCCTGCTTTCCCGGGCGATCGCCCGTTTCTTCAATTTTTTCTTCGAATTTACTCAGAAATTTCAGGCGGGCCGCCTGCTTTCCCGGGCGGTCGCCCGTTTTTCCCTGGATCTCTTCTTTTTCTAACACTTTCGGGCGGGCCGCCCGAAAATCTGGGCGGGCCGCTCGAAATACTGCAGAAACTTCTTTTTGTTCTTCCCGATCATATAATGCCCGTCTAACCTCCTCGATTTCTTCCCAGTTGCTATATAAGCTTACTTCTGCGGCCATTAGTGAGATTTCTAGCGGATCCACTTCACGGAATTCTCCAATCACTTCCTCTGCCATCGCTTCGAGTATATCCGCATAACATACCGTACCACTTGTTGACGGTAGCTTCAAATTCTGATCGAGGGTAAATTCGACTGTCTCGTCTCCAATTTTCATCGTCAATCTACCAGCTCGAACGTGCACTATGGCATCCGCTGTACTTAAAAATGGTCGGCCTAGTATGATCGGTACCTTGGAATTTTCATTCATGTCTAAAACCACGAAATCTATCGGCACATAGAACCCACCAATCTTCAAAGGTACATCCTCTAGTATTCCTGCTAGGTACTTGACTAATCGATCCGCTAATTGCAGTGCCATTCTTGTAGGTTTTAGCTCACCAATATTCAACTTCTTGTAGATTGACAAGGGCATTAAGCTCACGCTTGCTCCAAGATCACATAGGGCTCGATCTATCTCAATATTTCCCAACTTGCAAGGTATAGAGAAACTCCCCGGATCAGACATCTTCGGGGGAAGTTCGTGCTTCGTGATTGCGGCACTAATCTCGGTACTAAGAGCTACTGTTTCTTTCTCCACAACCCTTTTCTTCGTCAAAATATCTTTCAAAAACTTTGCGTAGGAGGGCATTTGGAGAATTGCCTCGTGGAAGGGCATTGTAATCTCCATCTTCTTTAACATCTCCGCAAACTTCCCGAACTGGTTGTCCTCATTAAATTTCTTTAAATGAGAAGGGAAAGGTATTGGGGGTACCTTAGGCGGAGGCGGGATGTAGGCTGGTTCTTTCTCCTGTTCTTGCACCTTAGGGTTGTCTTCCTCTACCGCCTTGCCCTTTTCCTCTCTCGTCAACCCCGGAGGTGCTACTTTCTCAACCATCGGGGGTGTAATCTCCGGAAGTTGTTTTCCACTCCTTAGTTTGACTACATTGATATGCTCACGGGGGTTCACCTCGTTCTTTCCGGGAAGCATTCCTTGCTGTCTTGATGAGGAGGAAGACGCAATTTGGGCCATTTGATTGTCCAAGATCTTCAAATGAGCTTGTACTCCTTCCAATTGCTTCTTGAATGCAACTTGCTCATTTTCAATGCCCCCAATGGATACTCCTTGTGATTTTTGACCTTGGAGGATTTGAAATAGCATATCCTTGATGTCCGGTCTTGATCATTGGGTTGCACTTGTTGTGGTCTATAGTTGGAATTCCCTTGATAACATTGACTCCCTTGACCTTGTTGTTGATACTTTGATTGAAAACCCGGAGGTCCTTAATTGCTCCGTTGAAAAGCGGGTTGAGGATTTAGCGCATTTGACGCGTTCTTGTAAGAGAAATTGGGATGATTCCTCAATCCCGGGTTGTATAGGTTGGATGGATGAGTGTATTGGTTTGGACCGACATAGTTGGCTTCTTCCGATTCTTGATCAATCACATACATACCCGGTTGAACTTGCGCTACATTGTGATCCTCCACAACAGCTACTTGTTTGGCATTCGCAAGTTGGACCTTTATCTCCGCAAGGTCGGCTAGCACCGCCTTAAGAGCTGCGTTCTCACCCACATCTCCTTTCCCTGAGCTTCTCCTACTGAACTCATTGGACGTGTGGCTACATCCTTTGGCCAGTTTTGCTATTGTTGCTTCCAACTCTTGGAAAGGGATGTCATATATGTCACCTCCACACACTGCATCAATCCAAGACCGAGTATCATCCTTCAACCCATGGATAAAGATGGATAGAAGGTAGTCTCTTTCCATTCCATGGTGAGGGCACATTCTTTGATATTCCTTGAAACGTTCCCATGCATCATGGAGATTCTCCCCATCCTCTTGCACAAAAGCATTAATCCGATTCCTCGCATGTTGAGTCTTGGTAGGAGAATAGTATTGCATAAGGAACTGCTCTTCCATCTCATCCCATATTGAGATAGAGTTTGGCTCAAGAGTGTAGAGCCAATCTCTAGCTCTCTCTGTAAGCGAGTAGGGAAACGTTTCGAGGAATACGTCTTCAAGAGTAATCCCCGGTCCCTTCTTGAATGCCTTACAGTTTATCTTGAAGTTCGTAAGGTGAGCATTCGGATCCTCGTTTGGTCTCCCACGGAAACTCATATTGTTGAGCATTTGAATACATTGCGGTAGGAGTTCAAAATCTTCTAGAGGTCTCCGGCTGATGCATGACAGTAACTGAGTGTGCTTCGGCTGTGTGTATGTTCGAAGCGTTCTAGGGGGTGCTTGGGCTGGACCCCTTTGGGCATTGACCCCTCTCAACAACTATTCGGCCATATCGGGCTGTTCGTGCGTTGTTCTCTCTCAGCATTTCTTCGGCCATTCCCCACTGTCTTTGCTGTCTACGAGCGAAGCGTAGGGTCCTTTCTATTTCGGGGTCGAAGACAAGTTGATCTCTACCGGT
>NW_010967330.1:5088-40021 GCF_000463585.1 Tarenaya hassleriana
CCGATTCGTACCACTATCCGCAAGTATACGGTAGTTGTACTAACGGGGTCGAACACGAGAACTAGGTTGTGTTAATCTATCCCTAAGCTAGATTGATGGTTAAATAAAAATATGATTTGTGATGAGTGTCGGAATACAAGAAAGTAAGCAAAATTAACGGGTTGTAAAACGATGGAATTGAGGCGTTGTGGGTTCGGGATCCCTCAAGAATTGCATGGACGGTTGATGATGCTACAATACCTACGGGTTTATCTTCCAAAAAGGGGGGTTTCAAGCACTTCATCTAGGGTTTGTCTCTCCCGAGCTTAAACTCACTACCTAGATAATCGATTCACCCATTTCCCAATTATCCAAATGATCTCTAGATGCATTAATGTACCCCATCATGAACCCTAAGCAAGCTAAGCCATCTCCCAATGTGAATAACTCACTCATTCGATGTTTGGTTCCAAACCTCATCCCCATATCCCTATGATCAATGTGTTCTAACATCATACCAACTAAGATTTCGCCAAAGTTGATAGCATTAAGTACAAAACATCAAACCCATGGAAGAAAACTCAAAAGCATCATAGATTAAGCATAGATGTCCATACAAAAGTAGAGATCTTTCCCCTACAACAAAAGTTACTACTCCATACCTAGGATTTCAACACAGAAAGCAAAATGAAGAAGCATAGAAAGGGAAAAGAGAAGCTCAAGATGGTCTTCAATGGTGGTCTTCTTCTTCTCCAAGCTTCCTAGGACTCCAAAATCTCCCTTTTCACTTCTCCAAGGTGTTTTTCTTCAAGTTGGTCGAGCCTCCTCTTCTCTCTCCTCAAAACCCCTTTTTATGAAAGTGCAGCAGCTAGGTTTCTCCTCAAAAATCGGGTTTTCCTTTTTGGGCCGGATTTAATAACGGGCGGTCGCTCACTTTTTCTTCAGGGTCGCCCGTTTTTCTGGTTCCGGGCGACCGCTCATTTGTTCGAGCGACCGCTCGTTCTTCATTGCGTACAGGCGACCGCCTGGTTTCTCGAGCGACCGCCTGTTCCCGTGATTTCGGCATCGAGCGACCGCTCGATTAAATGGGCGGGCCGCCCATTTTCTCTGAGCAAATTTCCGGGATAAATTTCGCCAATGGGCGACCGCTCGCAAAAGCGAGCGGACCGCCCATTTTCTCTGAGCCTTCCGGGACTTCTCGATTCCGCTCCTTTTCTGTGTCTTGTGCGTGAATGTCCTCGTTCGATCATCTTGCATGAAAAATGGAGAAACGAATCCTACCCATGTCCGTCTAACGTCCTATTATGCCTAAGGTATGTGCAAAGTATGATGTAAGACGTTAGAAAAACCGGTGAAAATCCCGTGTGATCAAAGGGATCGAACGAGGCGTCGGTGTCGGGATCAATCACTCACCCGTAGGGGCACTCGAACTTGATCCAGATAGATGGAAATGGCGATAGGGCGAAGGATAGAAGGCCTTGGACGAACCAAAAGACCAGCCTCGGACAGACCAAGGCAGAACGTCGGACGAACCGGCGTACTTCGGACCAACCGATGTAATCGGACAAACCGGGGCTTGGACGGACCAAGTATGCTCGACACTCAAAGTGGAGGAGAAGCAATTCTGATTTCTTAGATTCAAAACAAGTCTAACATTACAAATGAAAGAGAAAGCTTAAATAAGCCAAAGTCTCAACAACTAAAAAACGTAAAACGAGACACATGCATGGCATAGAGAATCTCTACTATTAAAGGAGAAAAGAGCTGTTGGATTAGTTACTTGTTTAGCAAGAAGCTTCCTTTTGTTGTCTTAGAGCTTAGGTTATCCCTCTTGGCACATAAGGATGGTTCGAACTCTCGGGATCTCGTCCGTGAATGCATGCTCAATCCCGGTCTTTGGCTCGCTCAAGACTTGAGACACAAATGCGTTGAATTGTTGACGCATTGCTCGAGTCTTTGATCGCGTGAGAAGCGGCTCCATTCGACGCGGGATTGGTATGGACGATGCCAAGGTACTTGTCTCCCATGCTTGCTTGCAATGCTCCGTTCCCAGCTCCTTTCCGAGCTCCGCATCTCCTAGCTCCGCATCTCCTAGCTCCGCATCTCCAAGCTCCGTGTCCAGGTCTGATCCAAGCTCCGCATCCTTGGTGATGTCCTCATCAGCCCATGGACAGAGAAATCGTCCATGAACACCTCCATAATATCCCCAATCACATTAGAAAATATAGCAGTCATACATCTCTGAAAAGTGGCAGGTGCATTACATAATCCAAAGGGCATACGACGATAAGCAAACGTGCCATAAGGACAAGTAAAGGTGGTCTTCTCCTGATCGCTCGGGTGAATGGGGATCTGAAAGAATCCCGAGTAACCATCTAGAAAGCAAAAGTACGAGTGGAGTGCAAGTCTCTCTAACATCTGATCAATAAAAGGCAAACGAAAGTGATCCTTACGGGTGTTGGAGTTCAACTTACGATATTCGATGCACATCCTCCATCCCGTTACCGTCCGTGTAGGAATCAGCTCGTTCTGGATCATGGTCATGCCTCCCTTCTTGGGTAAAACCTGTACAGGACTCACCCACGTCCTATCCGAAATAGGGTATATAATACCCGCATCTAACAGCTTCATCACCTCTTTCCTAACTACCTCTTTCATCGTCGGATTCAATCTACGATGATGCTCAACAGAGGATTTCGACTCATCATCTAAATGAATACGATGCATGCATAACGAAGGGCTAAGTCCCTTAATATCATCCAAAGTATATCCAAGAACACCCCTATAACCTCTAAGCAAATCGCTCAACTATTCCACCTGGAGTTCTAGCAATGCATCATTCACTATGATCGGGTAAGTCGAGTTAGGTCCAAGGAAAACGTACCTGAGCCCTTGTGGTAAGGGCTTTATTTCCACCTGTGAGGCGTTCTCTAAACTCCAATCCGCTTTATTCAGCGTTTCCGTGCTAAATGGTGGTTCTCTGGTAACATGCAGACTGATCAAACACCTCTTGAGTCAAAATGTCGTGCACATCGACATAACATGCAGACTCATTCATGGACGATTGCTTCATATTATGGTCCAGGATGAACTCAACAGTCTCGTCACCTATCTTCATGGTAAGACGACCAACTCGTACTGTTGGGATTTTGGAGATCCCTAAACATGCGTTCATAACGGTTTTTAGGGTTCCAATCTTGGGTTTCACGCAGCGGAATAATATAAAACGAAACCCAATCAACAGATCTTGCATATAATGATAAAGGTATCGATATACCAACCGTTTTGATCCAGAGACCTATCACAAACGTTGAAATCTAACGTTCTCTACAGCTAGTCCACACTCACGGGCCTGCGTCTGCTAGAACACGATCCAGAGGTCAGAAACGAAAACCGAGACACTCCCCGGGAGAGAGAGAGTCGGCGGCCGCAAGTTAGAGAGAGAGAGGGAGAGAAAAATCAAATTTTTTCACTTAACCCTAAACTATGTTTCATAAACATAATTATAAAGAGATTAGGGTTTTATTAAACCCATTGGGCCTTAATGGGCTTTCTCTTAACCATTAAGAGATATTAGACCCATTAGCCTTATTAATACACATATGAGCCCATTGGACCACCTAAACCCATCAAATGGATTTCTAATCAGTTTCGCAAACCGATCATGGCCAGAGCACAATATCCATCAATCTCCCACTTGCTCTACTCATGATCGAGTTTCAGTCTATCACAATAGACCTTCCCAAGCACGCTCCAGAAAATAGTAATATCCCTACGTGTGTGACCCTGTAGGCCCGTCCAACGCAGACATAGTTCCGAAACTATTTCGGACTAATAATCATAGGTGGTCCCTAGCAAGACACTATGACTCCCTTGTTACACTAGGTTAGTGTGATCTAACGAGCCAAGTAACATTCAACACTTGTGTTCTTTTTGTCACATGATATCATAAGTCAAAACAGAGACATGGAACAAGTCATCTCGTCATATTTTGACTGTTTTCTCGTTCGTTGAGTTAACTGAACCTACAGATGACTATTCATCTATTTGCGCGCATTTCAGCTTAACTCACTCGAGGGCTCAGCGATACCTCTCTCTTCACATAAGAGAGGGACAAAATTCCATTTTGGCTCTCTACTACCCTCCACATGATTCATGACATTCCCAACTACAGCCGTTATAGTCGTCCTTTTACAGTTCCGACGTTTGACTGTGTCAAAGAATATCACTCCTGATGTCGGATACATATAGAGACCTTAGGTGTTAGGACTCAAAACGGAGTATTACATGAGATTCAAGTCATGACATCAAGTCCATGTGACAATCTCATGCGGGTCATCCATTATTCATTCACAAATGAACACCCATGATCATGATCTGTATCACATATGCTGTAATCATCTCTATGATCATCCAACATGCATCATGCTAGTCTTTATTCGTTAATGTTCCCATATTAACGATCGACTAGGGAATTTAGTATTATTACGATAATAATACATGGATAACATTATCAAACAATAACATGCAATTTGAATAATAATCAATAAGAAAAACATACTTCCATTCATCACAATGAATCCAAGTACAATAAATAAAGTGTTCGTGCGAATGATCATGTCCAGAGCATGAAACATCACAATCTCCAAATGCTTTAATCATAATCAACTAAATGTCTAATCCCCATCGACCTAACATGACATGACACTCATGCTTCGACAAAGGAAAGAGGCTTCGTCAATGGGTCAACGATGTTGTCATTTGTCGAAACTCAGCATATAATCACATTGATCACATGGGTTTTCCAACCGATTTTCTAACGTCATTAATCCCATCTCATTACATATTTTGGGTATATTAGGACGTTAGATTGCCATGGGTAGGAATCTTCCTCTCTTTTTCCTTGCAGGACAATCAGACGAGGATCTTCGCGTACGAGGCACGGAAAAGGATCGGAACCGAGAAGCCCGGAGAAGCTCAGAGAAATCGAGCGAGCCGCTCGTTATTCCGAGTGGTCGCTCGATGTGACAAACAGGCTTCGAGCGGTCGCCCACGGAACTAGGCGGTCGCCTCACGCAACATCCGAGAGCGAGCGATTGCTCGCTAAAGTGGGCGGTCGCTCATCATGAAGAAAATGAGCGACCGTGAAGAGAAAATGAGCGACATTGAAGAAAAAGTGAGAGACCGTCCGAAATCAAAACCGGCCCAAAAAGGAAAAGCCCGAATTTTGAGGAAAAACCTAGTTTTTACACTTTCATAAAAAGGGGAGTTTGAGGAGAGAGAAAGGGGGCTCGACACTGTTGGAGAAAATCACCTTGGAGAAGAGTTCTAGAGAGATTTGGAGATCAAGAGAAGCATTTTGGAGGAGAAGACACCATTGAAGACTATTTTGAGCATCTGTTCTCCTTTTCTATGTTTCTCTATTTTGCTTTCAGTTTTGAAACCCTAGATATGGAGTAGTGACTTTGTTGTGGGTGAGGGATCCCCACTTTTGTATGGATACCTATACTTAACCTATGATGTTTATGAGTTTTCGTTCATCGGTTTGATGTTTTATGCTTAATGCTATTGACTTGGATGAAACCCTAGTTGATAAGATGATAGAACAAATTGATCATAGGGATATGGGGATGTTTTTTGGAACCAAACATCAAATGACTGAGTTATTCACATTGGGAGATGACTTAACTTGCTTAGGGTTCATGATAGGGAACATTAATGCATTTAGAGATTATTTAGGCTATTGGGAGATGGATAAATCAATTCTCTAGGTAGTGAGTTTAAGCTCGGGAGAGACAAACTCTAGATGAAGTGCTTGAAACCCCCATTTGGAAGATAAACCCCTAGACATTGTAGCATCATCAACCATCCATGCGATTCATGAGGGATCCCGAACCTACAACGCCTTAAATCATTGTTTGCAAACTCGTCGATTTTATTGCTTTCTTTCATTCCGACATACACCCTCACCTACATTTTTATTTGATCATCAATCTAGCTTAGGGATAGACTAATACAACCTAGTCCTTCGATCCCGGTACTACAACTGCCGTATACTTGCGGATAGTGGTACGAATCGGGTACTAAATATAAGACTCAGTGCGTGCGCATCAAGTTTTTGGCGCCGCTGCCGGGGACTAGGCGTTTTCGTGTTAGTCTAGATTTTTGCTAGATCACCATTGCTTGGATTCTTGCTTGGATTGTTTTGCGGCATAACCTTTTCGCATCACTTTCGGTTTATTTCGTTTCTTTGGTGCGCAGTTCTTCTGGTGCATGACAAGAAGCACAACCGGTAGAGATCAACTCTCTTCGACCCCGAAATAGAAAGAACTCTACGCTTCGCTCGGAAACAACAAAGACAGTGGGGAATGGCCGAAGAAATGCTGAGAGGTAACAACGCGCGAAGAGATCAACCCGAAATGGCCGAAGAGTTGTTGAGAGGGGCCAATGCCCAAAGAGGCCCAGCCCAAGCAGCCCCTAGAACGCTTCGAACATACACACAACCGAAGCATACTCAGTTACTATCATGCATCAACAAGGAGCCGTTGGAAGATTTTGAACTCCAACCGCAATGCATTCAAATGCTCAACAACATGAGTTTCCGTGGATGACCCAACGAAGATCCAAACGCTCACCTTACAAACTTCAAGATGAATTGTAAGGCAATCAAGAAGGGACCGCGGATGACTACGGAAGATGTGCTCCTTGAAGCTTTTCCATACTCACTTATAGAGAGAGCTAGAGATTGGCTTTACACTCTTGAGCCAAATTCCATCTCGACATGGGATGAGATGGAAGAGCAGTTCCTCATGCAATATTACTCCCCTACCAAGACTCAACATGCTAGGAATCGGATCAATGCCTTTGTGCAAGAGGATGGGGAGAATCTCAACGATGCATGGGAACGCTTCAAAGAATATCAAAGAATGTGCCCTCACCATGGAATGGAAAGAGACTACCTTCTATCCATCGTCATCCATGGGTTGAAGGATGACACTCGGTCTTGGATTGATGCAGCATGTGGAGGCGACATTTACGACATCCCTTTCCAAGAGCTAGAAGCAACAATTGCGAAACTGGCCAAAGGACGCAGCCACACGTCCAACGAGTTCAGTAGGAGAAGCTCAGTGAAAGGTGATGTGGGAGAGAACGCAGCTCTTAAGTCGGTGTTGTCCGACCTTGCTGAGATAAAGATTCAACTCGCCAACGCCAAGCAAGTAGCCGCAGTGGAAGACCATAATTTAGCACAAGTTCAACCGGGAATGTACATGGTTGATCAAGAAGCAGAAGAAGTCAACTATGTCGGCCCAAATCAATATACTCATCCTTCCAACCTGTACAACCCCGGATTGAGGAACCATCCCAACTTCTCCTACAAGAACACATCAAATGTGCTAAATCCTCAACCTGCTTTCCAACGGAACAACCAAGGACCCCCGGGTTTTCAACCGAAGTACCAACAACCAGGTCAAGGGAGCCAAGGTTACCGAGGAAATTCCAACTACAGACCACTACAAGCACAACCCAAGGAGCAAGACCCGGACATCAAGGATATGCTTATGCAAATCCTCCAAGGTCAAAAATCGCAAGGAGTGTCCATTAGTAGCATTGAGAATGAGCAAGTTGCGTTCAAGAAACAATTGGAAGGAGTGCAAGCTCACATGAAGATTTTGGATAACCAAGTAGCGCAACTTGCATCATCCTCATCAACGAGATAGCAAGGCATGCTTTCCGGTAAGAACGAGATGAACCCTCGGGAACACATTAATGCCGTGGAGCTAAGGAGTGGAAAACAACTTCCGGAGATTACTCCTCCGATGGTTGAGAAAACACCACCTCCAAGACTAACGAGGGAAGAAAAAGGCAAGGCTGTAGAGGAAGACACTCCCAAGGTGCACGAGCAGGAGAAAGAACCGGTATACATTATGGATGGCAAAGTAGGTTACCCAATCCATTCAAACCCAATCCATATGGATTGAATAAATTAATGGATTGGGCTGAACCCATCAAATAAAATAGTTTAATAGGTTGGGCTGAACCCATCAAACCTATATTGCCCCAATTAAACCTATTTATTTTATTTAGTTAAAAAATTATCTTAGTTGATGTTCTAATACATGAGCGAAACTCTTTGGTGACATATTTTAACGCAATTAAATTATAAATCCTGATCTATCAAATTCTGAATTCCAACCATTCAGATTTGAAATTCGATTTCAAATTTATTTTCGAATCTCAAAATTCAAATTTATTTTTAATTATTCATTTGTGATCTTCATCCAAATTAAAATTCTAAATTTAAATATTCATTAGTACATTGAAATGGGTGTTCTTGTTCAATCCGTTAATTCAAATCAATCTAGTTTAAAATTAGATTTTTATCTGATTTTTTTTATTCAAAATCAAATACAAATCAAAATATATCTAGTAATTGATTCTACCAAAAATATAATCACAGAATCTTAATAATCCATCAATTGATTTAAACTAAAAAAATGTTAATTTAATCTAAAACTATCCTACATACATATTTGTCCAATCATCATCATCCGCATCAATCCTCTCATCTTGTCCACCATCATAATCATCAACGATATTAATGTGATCGTCGTCATCATCGTCACCTTCTCCACCTGTCATTTACATAAAAAAAACTTATAAACCAACTATAGTTGAAATAAAAATATACAATGCAATTTACCTCTTACCATTTACACCCACTTCGTAGCCAATCAACCAGTTTCGCGTACAAATAAGCGCTTCAATATCAGAAGAACAAAGACGACTTCTATATTTGTTCATCAAACGAGTGCCAATGCTAAATGAAAATTCAGACACCACTGTTGTGATTGGAATACTGAGTATATCGCAAGCCATCTGAGCCAAACTACCGTATCGTTGTTTATGATTTTTCCAAAATTGTAACACGTCGATGTCGTCATACTCATTCATTTCTAACCTTTTGTCCTCTAAATATATTTCCAAAACATATCACCCCTCTTGAGCAACAACCCTTTTTTCATATGCTTTAAAAGCCTATACCACACCACAGAGAAGTTAAACAACATTATAAAATATTAAAACAAAGGCACATAGATTATAAGATTAAACGAAGCTTACATTTAGAGCAGTCAAACGTGTTCCTCTTCCTTTTGCGAAACACCAACTTGGACTTGTAGTTCCACATGAACAACTTGGAGATACTGATTTGTTCTTGTATTGATTAAAGAGAAACACCAAATTTTTTTTCACAAGATCAATTTTTTCCTTGGAAGTGCTCGGATCAATCTCACTGTAAGCAAACTCCAATAATTCCAACTTCATTCTAGGGTCCAAAACAGCTCCTAACGCAAGGGTCACACTATACTCCTCCCAATACTTATCGAACTTTCCCTTCATATTGTTGGCCATAGATTGAATCATTTGATCTTCTTCGTTTTTCATGTAGTCCTTCAGCAAACACTCTATTCTCCATACTTGAAAGAAATATAAATTGGAAGTAGGATATTTAGACCCAGAAAACAAGTTGGTGATCTCATAGAATGGCTCCAAAAACTCACAAATCTTTATTCCTCTTTGCCACTCTTGAGTTGATGGATTATACTTATAGTTTCGATCAAGCAATTGCAGACTATTAAATGCACGTTCATACTTAATAGCAATCTTGAGCATCATATAAGTCGAGTTCCATCTGGTAGAAACATCTAAAAGCAAACCTGTCCCGCTATCAACGCCAACTTGCTCACAACAGTCCTTAAACATATTCATCTTTCCTCCTGACCACTTAACATACTTCACACTTTCCCTGATCTTATACAAGGCAGAATCAACCACTTTTAATCCTTCTTCCACAATAAGATTTAAAATATGTGCACAACATCGAACATGAAAAAATTTTCCATCACATAATAATCCATTTTGTAGACAAAGCTGGTCCTTCAATATACTCTGCATAGTATCGTTAGCTGAGGCATTATCAAGCGTGAGCGAAAATATTTTTTTTCTATCCCCCAATCTTTCAAACAATCGAGAACTTTCTTCGCCAACTCATTTCCAGAATGCGGAGGAGGCATGGCACTAAAAGATAGTATCTTACTATTTAATCTCCAGCTATCATCAACATAATGCGCAGTAAGACATATATATCCTTCAATAGCTATAGACCTCCAAACATCAGCCGTCAAACAAATTCTATTAGGGATAGAAGCTATCTCCATTTTCAGTTTCTCTTTATGATCTTGATGCAATCTATGGACCTCAGCAACAATGGTATTCCTAGAAATTGGTTTGAAATCCGGATTCATGTATTTGAGCAATTGTCTAACTCTCTTATACTCCACAAAAGAAAATGGGAGATCATGCTCTATGACTGCCATGGCTACGAACTTATGAACCATCATACCATCAATTTTTTTGCGATTATCATTCCGTCTTGAGCAAGTATCTCTGTCATTTCAGAAAATTTACTAGGATAGATGTCCCGTGTCTTCTAACATTATCAGGATAATCCTTTCTACAATATTTGCAGACAATCTTATCCCCAACTATTGAAAAATGATTCCACACACTTGAAGTGCGTAAAATGTTTCTTAGTACTTACTTGATCAAGTGTTGCTAAAGACTGACTTGGTAATGACGATCCATCATTGGCACTTTCTCCTCCCGATGCAAAAGTATCCGACAATACTAACTCAGACATATCGCTGCAACAATCATTTTAACATAGCATATCGCTGCAAGAATCATTTTAACATAGCATTGTAAGAATCAAACCACAACATTAATTTATCAAAAGTATCTCATAAATTTGTACAAACCAATCTAAGAACATATCTAAGATATGGTTTGGAGTTTACAAATCTGATGGAAATTGAGTTGAATAAAATGATATAAAATTGCACATTCAAGTGTGACAGATAATAAGTTTGCAAAGAACGAAAACCAAGATAGCAATTCAAGATTTAAATAAATCACACATTTATTTCACACGTCTTTGTCTACACGTGCAGAGAAGATTACACTTCATTTATATGATAAAGCTCATATTTAGGATTATCAATGCTTTCCAATTAAAAAAAAAAGACATCCATAATTTTTACGCTAATCAATCACAGCTAATTCAAACAATGGATTCTAAAATCATCGAATTGAACACGACAGACTCGTATAATCGAATCATAAAATATGACATATGTTTATTTATGATTCTAACTAAACCCAGATTTAAACTCGATGATTTATACTTACCCGATGATTTATACTTGGTGATAAGGAACCCAATGATTTTCTCTACAAATTTATATTTGGAGATTCAGAGTCTGATGATTTTCTGAGGCAAACGATTAGGGTTTTCAGAGAAAGTTTGGATTTATCGATGATTAAAAGGAAGAAAAAGATGAACGATCAATAATCAGAACGAAAGAGAGATGAGAGAAATAATCAGAACGATGAGAGATTCGTAGTTAGGGTTCATAAGGAGAGAGAAATATGAGCGATGAGAGGCAGAAGAGACATCTGCAAAAAATTAGGGCGAAGAACAAAAGAGGAACACATTTAATTTTGTAAATAATTGGGTCAATTGGGTGAGCCCATTAAACCCATGGGTTTAATGGGTTTAAACCCATCTAACCCATTAAAAATTTTAAACCAAAAGACGTAACCTAAATGTAGTAATTGATGGGTTGGGTTGGGTTAACCCATATAACCCAACCCAACTTGACATTACTAGTATACATTCCTCCTCCGTCTAAGGTACCTCCGATACCCTTTCCTTCTCGTTTAAAGAAATTTAATGAAGACAACAAATTTGGGAAGTTTGCGGAAATGCTGAAGAAGATGGAGATTACAATGCCTTTCTATGAGGTAATTCTCCAAATGCCCTCGTATGCGAAGTTCCTCAAGGATATTTTGACAAAGAAGCGGGTAGTCGAAAAAGAGACTATAGCATTGAGCAGCGAGATTAGTGCAGCCATCACCAAGCACGAACATCCCCCGAAGATGTCTGATCTGGGAAGTTTCTCTATTCCATGCAAACTGGGGAATATCGAGATTGATAGAGCATTATGTGATCTCGGAGCTAGTGTAAGCTTGATGCCACTATCCATTTACAAGAAGTTGAACATAGGTGACTTGAAACCCACGAGGATGGCCTTACAACTAGCGGACCGCTCTATCAAGTATCCAGCAGGTGGTAGAAACATCTAAAAGCAAACCTGTCCCGCTATCAGTGCTGGACATGGATGAGGATTCCAAAGTCCCAATCATTTTAGGCCGATCATTTTTTAGTACAGCGGATGCCGTAGTTCACGTCCGGGCTGGTAGATTAACGATGAAGATCGGGGATGATACAGTCGAATTCACACTTGATCAAAATTTGAAGCAACCCTCGACCAATGATACTGATGAGGACATAGAGACCAGACGCACAGACAAAGAGTTTGAACGCACGGAACGGGAGCAAGATAGCTTGGAGTGCACGGAGCGAGAGCGGGATAGCTTGGAACGCAAGGAGCTGCCTAATGCCGAGCATATCTTCAATAGTGATGGGGAACTTCTAGTTGAGCCAAGGCCAAGGCATACACGCCCAAACCACAGACCCGATCCACCCCTTACTCGAGCCAAGGCGCTTGCCCTTCGCGAACGCATCACCTTGTTCGTCTCCGACATGCTGGACGAACTTCGTTCCAAGGACATGAGCCCAGTCCGTCTTGGAGCAGCCCACGCACGTCACTTATTGAAGATTTCGTTCCATGATATTGCTGAAGAAACACATTAGAATTATGTCATTATCCAACAGCTATATTGTGTACTTAAGAGAGCATTAATTACCTAGCTTGCATGCTTATCTAGCTTTGAATGCTAAGGGCTGTTGGAAATGTTTGAGATTGCTATTTATCCTTGTAAGTTTTCAGAACTCATTACCTAAGAAATCTATTGCCATTTTCGAGCTTAAGCTTGCTATGTTTGTTGAGTTTGAATCTCCAAACCGTTATCCCCATTGGTGTGTCCGACGAAGGGCTTCGGTGTGTCCGAGCCAGCTTTCGTTTGTCCGAAAACCTTTCCTCCTTATCTCCATCTCATCCACTGAATCTTAGCTTGAATTCGAGTGCCTCACAAGGCTGGTGATTGAGCTAACATTCCCATCCCCCTCCATCCAACATCCTTAGCCGAAACACGGGAGTTCGAGTGCCAATACTTGTGCCGGTGATTGCGTTGTTCGGGCCAACCTATATCCACGAGTTCGGGGCTTACATCATTTTGGTATCAGAGCTTCAACTATCCACAGGACGTCGCAGCTTCCCCTCGGTGATATCTTTCCATCTCTATACGTTTTCATCTCATATTGTTCGGAAAAATATGTTTCGGTGTGTGCAGAATTCTGTTTGTGTTTGAGTGGGCTATTGATTGCGTTTTGAAACGAATCTGATCTTCATTTGATCGCAATCCAATCATCTATCCATCTACATACTGTGCAAACCGAAATCATCTCACCTTCAGATCGAAATTCAACTCAAAAGTGGCTGTTCAACTCCCTATAATCTGATTGTGTTGTTCATTGTGCCTTTTCGGTTTAGAAATCGTAGTTGGCATCATTTGGTATAATCATCATCTTGCTCTATTTTGCATCGCGTTTGAGTTCTGTTTTAAGGGAATATAGATTGATTGATAGTGTTGTGTATTGCACGTTTGAGTGTTGCTTGGAATCACATTTAGAACTGGTTGTTGCACGTCAATTGTTGCTCAAACTCGCACGTCGTTTGTAAATCTAAATCGCACGTTCTTTCTTGTGGTAAGGGAGCGATGAGTGTAAACAATGTGTCTAATGATGGTGCCGAGGTCGGATCTAGCCAAAATGATATCTTCCGAGCCCTTAAACAGATTATGGATAGGCTAGACAAGATAGAGGAGTCGAGGCCTCAAGTGAGACCGGGTAAGGAAATAGATGCACGAGAACATATTGGCCCCTCAAGGCAAAGGCGGTCTATTGTTCCGGATCCCATAGTGAATCCCGAGAGTGAATATGAGTCACGACCCCGACCTAGAGCGAGGGAATATGTTGATGTGTCGGAACGAGAGGAACCCCCTAGGCGTAGAGCCCCTAGAGCAAGAGCTAGAGTACATGAATATGAATCGGATTATGACGAGCCGCAAAGGCTTAGAGCCCCTAGGCCGAGAGGTAGATTAGAGGATGAGTGTTCAGACCAGGATGAACCACCCATGAGACGGACCTTACCAAGGGCTAGGGTTAGGGAAAACCGTAGGAACAATGACACCGAATTAGATGAACCAAACCGAGACCAACCTCGTGGCCATTATGGGCAAACGGAGCTCAAGCTTAAACCTTCCCTTTTCTTACGAAAGGTAGACCCCGAGGCATATCTAGATTGGGAGCGACGGATGGATAACATTTACGACTGTTATTCCTATTCAGAGCGTAGGAAGGTGCAATATGCTGCCGCCCAATTAGCCGAGCATGCCTTGGCCTGGTGGGATCGTGAGGTAACCGAGCGGAGACGTGGACATTATGCTCAGGTTGAGACGTGGCGTGAGATGAAGAATCTCATGCGTAAACGTTATGTCCCTCCGCACTTCCATCGAGACCTTCAAAGAAGGTATCGGCGTCTAGCGCAAGGTACAAGGTCGGTAGAAGAATTCTTCGAAGAGTTCAAACACATTAGGAGCCGACTAGAGCTAGACGAGGACGAGGAAACGGTGATGGCCCAGTTCTTAGATGGACTGCAGGATAAGATTGCTCGAAAAGTTGAGCGACAATCATACCATGACCTCCAAGAGCTCTTACATTTAGCTGTGCAAGTCGAACAACAAGAAAAGCGTAAGAACGCTAGGCTAAGTAGGACGAAAACATACTCTAGTGGAACTACAGCAAACACTAAACCTCCCACACCCTTTCGACGAGAGAACCATGAGAATAGAACCCCGCAAGACATACGGGACAAAGGAAAATCCCTGGAAACATCCCGAACTAAACCAAACATCGAGGCACCTCAAGACACTAGAGCTAGGGAGATTATTTGCTATAAGTGTCGAGGGCGAGGTCACATGGCTCGCGATTGTCCGAATGCTAGGGTCATGATCATTGGACAAAGGGGAATACGAATCCATGGACGAAGAAGAGGCCGAAGATCTCGAGGAAGAGATCGAATATCCGGATAGCGGCGAATTGCTCATCACTAGGAGAGTGCTTAGCACTATGGTCAACCCGGATGAAACGGCCCAGCGGGAGACTATTTTCCACACCCGTTGTACCTTTCAAGGGAAAGTGTGCGGTATGATAATCGATAGTGGGTCATGCACAAATGTCGCAAGTGCATACATGGTCAGGAAGCTCGGTCTAACCACTGAGAAACACCTGCACCCATATAAGCTGCAATGGCTTAACAACAGTGGAGAAATTAAAGTGACCGACAGGGTCAAGATTCCGTTCAGCATAGGTAGATACCAAGACGAAGTCCTTTGCGACATTGTACCTATGCAAGCCGGTCATATCCTTTAAGGACGACCATGGCAATTTGATAGAGAGGTGATACTTGACGGACGAGTCAACCAATATTCCTTTGTTCATAACAAAAGGAAGGTTGTACTAGCACCTCTTAGTCCATCTCAAGTGCATGAGATGCATCTCAAACTAGCTAAAGAAAGCGAGTCAAAGAAGGCTAATTTCTATCTCACAGCTAGTCAAGTCGGTAAGGCTATACGACAAGAACGAAATGTACTTCTTTTAGTCTTCAAGGACCTCATGAGCATAAGGACCGAAACATCCCACGCTAGTCCTTCTATAAGCCGACTTCTTGAGCAGTTTAAGGACATTTTTCCCGATGAGATACCGGCTGGACTCCCCCCGATACGAGGGATAGAGCACCAAATTGATCTCGTACCCGGTGCACCTTTGCCTAACCGACCAGCCTATAGGGTGAACCCCGAGGAAACTAAGGAGCTCGAAAAGCAAATCCAAGAGCTCATGAGCAAAGGTTACATCCGAGAAAGCCTTAGTCTGTGTGTTGTTCCGGTACTTTTAGTGCCAAAGAAAGATGGAACTTGGCGCATGTGTGTGGATTGCCGAGCAATAAACAATATAACGGTTAAGTATAGGCATCCCATACCTAGGCTAGACGATATGCTTGATGAGTTGAGTGGAGCCACAATCTTTTCGAAGATCGATCTAAAGAGTGGTTATCATCAAGTAAGGATGAGAGAAGGCGACGAATGGAAAACCGCCTTCAAGACCAAGCAAGGTCTTTATGAATGGCTTGTTATGCCTTTCGGGCTAACTAATGGCCCGAGCACATTCATGCGGCTCATGAACCATGTCCTGAGAACCTTCATAGGAAAGTTCGTGGTGGTTTACTTTGATGACATCCTCATTTACAGTAGAAGTGAAGAGGACCATGTTTCCCACCTCGAACAAGTAATGACCACACTTAGAACAGAAAGCCTATACGCAAACCTGAAGAAATGTTCGTTTTGCACGGATGAAATCGTATTCTTAGGCTTCGTGATCAGCTCAAAGGGGTTAAGAGTCGACGAGGAAAAGATCAAAGCCATTAAAGATTGGCCGACTCCTACCACGATAGGACAAGTGCGTAGTTTTCACGGTTTGGCTAGTTTCTACCGTCGATTTGTGCGAGACTTTAGTAGTCTAGCAGCTCCCCTTACCGCGGTCATAAAGAAGGATGTGACATTTGAATGGGGAGAAGCACAAGAGAAAGCATTTAAAGCTCTAAAGGACAGCCTCACTAGCGCACCCGTCTTAGTTCTTCCGAACTTCGACAAAACCTTTGAGATAGAGTGCGACGCATCGGGGATTGGCATAGGAGCTGTCCTAATGCAAGAAAAGAGGCCCATCGCGTATTTTAGTGAGAAACTTAGCGGGGCCACCCTTAATTATCCCACATACGATAAGGAGTTATACGCCTTGGTAAGAGCTTTAGAGACTTGGCAACATTACTTGTTGGCTAAGGAATTCGTGGTGCACTCGGATCACGAAACATTGAAACACCTTAAGGGTCAGACCACACTTAAGCAAAGACATGCTAAGTGGTTGGAGTTCATCGAGACAATCCCTTACATCATAAAATACAAGAAGGGAAAAGGCAATGTCGTAGCCGACGCATTGTCTCGACGACATGCTTTGATATCATTCATGGAGGTTCGGATGCTAGGATTTGAAATCCTTAAGGAGCAGTATTCGACCGATCACGATTTCAAATCCATCATAGAAGAATGTAGGAACGGTGCTTATGGACCATTTTACTTACATGATGGATATCTCTTTCGAGATAAGAGGTTATGCATCCCGCAAGGATCAATGCGAGATGTGATACTCCGTGAGGCTCATGGTGGTGCCTTAGCTGGCCATTTCGGAGTAGATAAGACGTTTTCCATCGTACAAGATCATTTCTTTTGGCCGCACTTTAAGCGGGACGTTAGGAGGTTTTGTGCTAAGTGTGTCGAGTGCCACCGAGCTAAGTCAAAAGTACAACCTCATGGACTTTATATGCCATTACCAATCCCTACGCAGCCATGGATAGACATATCAATGGATTTTGTCCTAGGACTTCCTAAGATCCAACATAAGGACTCCATCTTTGTAGTGGTTGATCGGTTTTCCAAAATGGCTCATTTCATTCCGTGTGCTAAAACGGATGATGCCAAGCACATAGCCGACCTATTCTTTAAGGAGGTCGTAAGACTACACGGTATTCCTAAGACAATAGTGTCCGATCGGGATTCTAAATTCCTCAGCCATTTTTGGCGGACCTTATGGAAAAGGATCGGCACTAAGCTCGTCTTCTCTACTACTTGTCATCCACAGACGGATGGACAAACCGAGGTCGTGAATCGTACCTTGTCTACACTTCTGCGTGCCACCATCGGTAAAAATCTAGGCAATTGGGTTGACTGCATTCCACACGTTGAGTTCGCCTATAATCGGGCCTCACACTCCGCGACTAAGCACTCGCCATTTGAGACCGTTTACGGTTTCAACCCCATCACGCCTATGGACCTTATAGCATTACCTAATGATGAATTAGTGAACTTAGATGGAGAAAAGAAAGCTGAGTTCATTAAGCAACTCCATCAAAAGGTCCGGGAAAATATTGCTCGAAGGATGGAGCAATACATTCGTCAAGCTAACAAAGGCCGAAAAGCAATGACGTTTAAGGAGGGAGACTGGGTTTGGCTACACTTTAGGCCCGAGCGTTTTCCAGATAAACGCAAGTCCAAACTCGCGCCCAGAGGAGATGGTCCTTTCCGAGTTATCGAGCGCATCAATGACAACGCCTACCGACTCGAACTTCCAGGTGAGTATAACGTGTCTAGTTCTTTTAACGTTGCTGATTTACTTCCTTTTGATGCAGGTCATGAATTTTCGGGGGCGAAAAATTCTCAAGAGGGAGGGAATGATGAGGACATAGAGACCAGGCGCACAGACAAAGAGTTTGAACGCACGGAACGGGAGCAAGATAGCTTGGAGTGCACGAAGCGAGAGCGGGATAGCTTGGAACGCAAGGAGCTGCCTAATGCCGAGCATATCTTCAATAGTGATGGGGAACTTCTAGTTGAGCCAAGGCCAAGGCATACACGCCCAAACCACAGGCCCGATCCACCCCTTACTCGAGCCAAGGCGCGTGCCCTTCGCGAACGCATCACCTTGTTCGTCTCCGACATGCTGGACGAACTTCGTTCCAAGGACATGAGCCCAGCCCGTCTTGGAGCAGCCCACGCACGCCACTTATTGAAGATTTCGGTCCATGATATTGCTGAAGAAACACATTAGAATTATGTCATTATCCAACAGCTATATTGTGTACTTAAGAGAGCATTAATTACCTAGCTTGCATGCTTATCTAGCTTTGAATGCTAAGGGCTGTTGGAAATGTTTGAGATTGCTATTTATCCTTGTAAGTTTTCAGAACTCATTACCTAAGAAATCTATTGCCATTTTCGAGCTTAAGCTTGCTATGTTTGTTGAGTTTGAATCTCCAAACCGTTATCCCCGTTGGTGTGTCCGACGAAGGGCTTCGGTGTGTCCGAGCCAGCTTTCGGTTTGTCCGAAAACCTTTCCTCCTTATCTCCATCTCATCCACTGAATCTTAGCTTGAATTCGAGTGCCTCACAAGGCCGGTGATTGAGCTAACATTCCCATCCCCCTCCATCCAACATCCTTAGCCGAAACACGTGAGTTCGAGTGCCAATACTTGTGCCGGTGATTGCGTTGTTCGGGCCAACCTATATCCACGAGTTCGGGGCTTACATCAGATACGGTGTGCTATGCGGATATACTTGAAGCGATGGCGAAAGAAGTGATCAGAGAGTTTCGTGAGATAGATCCATTGGAAGTATCTCTAATGGCTGTAGAAGCAAGTCTATATAGTAATTGGGAAGAGATCGAGGAGATAAGATGGGCACTAGACAGTCGGGAAACCGAAAATGAAGTTTCTGCAACATTTCGGGCGACCCACCAACATTTCCGAGCGGCCCCCTCGAAATCACCGGAATCTGGAAATATGCAGAATGATACGAGCGACCACCCGCAAGAATGGGCGACCCGCTCGAAACCTCTGAGCAAAATCGACCAAATTTCAGAGAAAACGAGCGACTGCCCGCAAGAATGGGCGACCCGCTCGATATCTCTGAGCAATTTCGACCAACTCTCAATGGAAACGAGCGACCGCCCGCAGGAATGGGCGATCCGCTCGAAAGTTCTGAGCAAAATCGATCCCTTTCCAGTCAAAACGTGCAACCGCTCGGCAATTCAGGCGAGTCGCTCGTTGGTACCTGGAATGGAGAATTTGTATCCCGAGGCCCTCTTCTCGACTACTCATGCCATCCTTGACACGCCCAACAATCCAAGAGGAGATATACATGCTGATTGGGATCCCAAACATGCTCCGCAAGTGGAATTAAAGCCTTTACCCCAAGGGCTTAAGTATGTCTTTCTCGGTTCAAATTATACTTATCCAATTATCATTAATGATGCATTAGACAAGGATCAAGTAGAAAAGCTCACCAAGCTGCTTAGGCAATACAGGGAAGTCCTGGGTTACACTCTAGGAGACATTAAGGGTCTTAGCCCCTCTCTTTGCATGCATCACATACATTTAGAGGATGACACCAAATCGTCAATCGAACATCAACGTAGGCTAAACCCGAACATGAAAGAAGTGGTCAAGAAAGAGGTCTTGAAATTGTTAGATGCGGGTATCATTTACCCGATTTTGGATAGCTCTTGGGTTAGCCCAGTGCAAGTTGTGCCTAAGAATGGAGGAATCATATTCGTACCTAATGAAAACAATGAACTCATACCGATTAGAACTGTTACGGGATGGAGAATGTGCATTGATTATCGAAAACTGAACACAAACACCCGTAAGGATCATTTCCTCCTTCCATTCATTGATCAAATGCTAGAAAGACTTGCATTGCATTCTTATTTTTGTTTTCTCGATGGTTACTCCGGTTTCTTCCAAATACCTATCCATCTGAGTGACCAAGAGAAAACAACATTCACATGCCCTTACGGCACATTTGCATATAGACGCATGCCATTTGGATTATGCAATGCACCCGCAACTTTTCAAAGATGCATGATGGCTATTTTCTCTGATGTCATCGAAGATATTATGGAGGTGTTCATGGATGACTTCTCCGTCCATGGACCCTCCTTTGGTGCGTGTTTAACCAATCTTCATCGAGTTTTAGACAGGTGTCTTAAGGCAAATTTGGTTTGAATTGGGAGAAATGCCACTTCATGGTGCGAGAGGGCATTGTACTTGGTCATCAAATTTCGGATAAGGGGATAGAAGTGGATAGAGCGAAAGTGGAGGTGATTGACAAGCTACCACCACCGACCAACGTTAAAGGGATCCGAAGTTTCTTAGGTCACGCTGGATTTTATAGGATATTCATCAAAGACTTTTCGAAGATAGCGAGACCTTTGACTACACTTTTGGGCAAGGACGTCCCGTTTGAGTTCAATGAGGAATGTCGCAGGGCATTTGAAATATTGAAGAAGGCACTAGTATCACCTCCGATCATTCAACCCCCGAATTGGAGTATTCCTTTTGAGTTGATGTGTGATGCTAGCCACTTTGCGGTCGGAGCCGTATTGGGACAAAAGAAAGATGGGAAGCACTATGTCGTATATTACGCAAGTCGAACACTTGATGACGCTCAAATGAACTACTCTACCACGGAGAAAGAACTCCTTGCTGCAGTGTTCGCCTTCGAGAAGTTTAGATCATACTTGGTTAGTTCTAAGGTCATCGTCTACACGGATCACGCCGCTTTGAGGTACTTGCTCACGAGAAAGGATGCTAAACCAAGGTTGATCCGATGGGTGTTGCTTCTGCAAGAGTTTGATCTAGAGATCCGCGATAGGAAAGGAACGAAAAACACGGTGGCAGACCATCTATCGAGATTGGAGATATCCGAGGTTGTACCAATCGATGATTCACTAAGGGAAGAACACATCTTGTCCTTGTAAATCAAGAACATGACCCTTTGGTATGCGGATTACGTCAACTATTTGGTTGCCAAGGTGATACCCCCGGAATTAAGCTACAATGGGAAGAAAAAGTTCTTCCATGATGTTAGAGACTACTTTTGGGATGAGCCTTTCTTATTCAAGAGAGGTAAGGACGGGTTATTTCGAAGATGTATTCCGGATGAGGAAGTGCAGCAGGTGATACATCATTGTCACACTCAGACTATGCGAGCCATTTTGCCTCGGCCAAAACCACTGCAAAGATCCTACAGGCGGGCTTCTTTTGGCCGACATTGTTCAAGGACGTTCACACTTTTGTGAGCTCGTGCGATGCTTGCCAAAGGACGGTAACATCTCTCGAAGGAATGAAGCAACGCAAAACTACATCTTGGAAGTAGAACCCTTCGATGTATGGGGAGTAGATTTCATGGGACCATTTCCATCATCTTGTGGTAATCTATTCATCCTTGTGGCGGTTGATTATGTGACGAAATGGGTGGATGTACTTGCTAGTCCGAAAAATGATTCAAGCACCGTGTCACGAATGTTCAAAAGGATTATATTTCCTCGGTTTGGAGTCCCAAGAGTGGTGATAAGTGATGGAGGAACACACTTTGTCAATAGAGTGTTTCAAAGTCTCTTGACTAAGTATGGCGTTCACCATAGAGTATCCACCCCTTATCATCCCCAAACGAGTGGCCAAGTGGAAGTCTCCAACCGGGAGATTAAACAAATTTTGGAGAAAACAGTGGCGAAGTCAAGAAAGGACTGGACGTTGAAGCTCGAAGATGCGGTTGTTGGTTTAGTGCTCTATGATGTACTGTTTTACGAGCTTTATTTATAGATATATTTGATGTATTGACACTTTCTATGAGTTTATGGATGAGTGTTTGATTCATTACGTATTGTGCATACTTGATATGTTATGAAATCCGTGTATTGTTAGGAACGATACTAAACTCCCTAGTCATGTATCATTGTGGGAATAATGATATACTAAGACTAGTATGATGTGTGATTGATGATCATATGGATGATCATAGGTATTGGATACGATCACAATCATAGGTATTCATTGGAGAACGGAACACTCGATTGACCCGCATGAGATTGTCACATGGACAATAGTCATGACTTGAATCTCACGAACAAACTCTATTCGAGATAGGTAGTCATAGTGTCTTGCTAGAGACCGCCTATGACTTGTATATCCGAAATAGAGATTTCTGGTTATGCTGCTATATCGAATGAGCCTACAGGGTCACATACGCAGGGAAGGACAAAACACACGAGAAAACAACAAAAACCGAGACAAAAGGGGCTGGAACGGATGGACCGAAAGGGCCAGACCCGACGGTCCGCCAGGTCTAGACCAGATGGTCCACAGAAGGCGGACCGTTCGTTCTGGCTTGTTCTGGCTTGCTGGAACGGACGGTCCACGTGCATTTCCGGACCGTCCGTTCCGCTTTCGGATTTTCGAAAATAAGACCGAAATTAGGGTTAAATCATCTTATAAGAAGGAGATTAAAACCCTAATTAAGGAAGAGACTTTTTGAGCCGTCTTTGGCAGAACTTTGAGAGCTTTTGGTTAGATCCAAAGAGTTCAAGGAGTTCTAAGTCTCGTTTTCTCGAAGCGATATACCGAATAGCAGATTCGGATCCTAGCAAACAAGTTTCAATCGTTGGAATCCATCCCGAGGTGTGGATACGTGTAGAGGGCGAGGTAATCTTCCTACCTTGAGTGATCGGACGAACGGATCAATTGAAACAGATCCCGGATCAATTGAGGTAAGCGTTCTAACTTTTCTATGTAAGCGTGCATGCATGGTTCTAGGGTTTTATTCAAATTTTTGTTTTATATCCGCAACGCAAACCCTAGAATCGATCTCTTAGGAATAGGATTCGCTCTAGAGATCCCAGGAAATCCCAACAGCGGTATGGGCTTATAGAACAACGTTAAAGACACCTATCGGGATAACTCCAATCCAACTCGTGTACGGAAAAGCCTGCCATCTACCGGTTGAGTTGGAGCACAAAGCATATTGGGCTATAAAGGCGTTGAACTATGATTGGAAAACCGCAGCGGAGAAACGAAGTCTGGAGCTCCATCACTTAGAGAAAATTCGCTTGGACGTATATGAGAGCGCACAGATTTACATGGAGCGGGCCAAGAAGTGGCATGACCGATACATCCTCAATCGAAACTTCCAACAAGGTGACCTCGTTCTCTTATTTAATTCTCGACTAAAACTTTTTCCAGGAAAGCTGAAATAAAGATGGTCGGGACCGTTCGTTGTAAAGAGCGTTACCTCGCATGGAGCAGTGGAACTTGACAACGGAAAAGGAAAAGGCGGATCTTTCATGGTCAACACTCAAAGGCTCAAACCATACAATCCAGGGAGTATTAAGCCGGAAGGAGGTACCTCTGTACTCTCCCTTTCTTTGATCGATTGAACCACGTTTCGATCTAGCTACAACCTTAACTAGCAACCCCGGTTAACCCCGGGATGTAAATTCTTCCACCTTGTCAATTTTTCTTTTTTGTTTACATTAGAAGGCTCCAAATCCTCTCAAACCTTTTTGTCGGAGGCACAGAAAACGAGAAAAATTTCATCGAGCGCCAGAAAACAGAAGAAACGAGCAAGCTGCCCATTTTCCGGGCGACCACTCGTCGGGGTTTCGCAAAGAAAGCGGTCGCTCGTGATTTCGAGCGACCGCCTGCATAGATTTCGAAAAAAAAGGAGAAAATCGAAAATTCGGATTTCGAGCAACCACTCGAGAAATCGAGTGACCTCTCGGTAGCGAATCCGATTTTAAGTTCGAAATCGGGAGAGAGAGGGACACTTCTCTCTTCGAAAACCTATGCTCTCTCCTCTCTCTCGCCGACGAAACCCCTTTTCCCCTCTGGTCCGCATCACTTCCGCCGCCGTCTCGCCCCCATGCGCCACCGACGCCGTCACCTCGCCTCCGTTATCTCAATCTCATCATTCCCATAAGTCTCTCGCCCTCTCGAGTCCTCAACCTAGGGTTAGGTCGGTTGAGTTAGGTCAAAAATTTCACGGGCATGGTTGCTAATTCCGTAAGAGAGGAGCTTTCGGCCGGAGATTCCCAATTTCTGGCCACGAAATCGAAATCCGACAAAGTAGGCAACCGCTTGAGCGGTCGCTCATTTTGGTATACGGGCGCTCGAGCGACCGCCTGAAGAACAAGCGACCGCTTGTGAAAACAGGCGGGCCGCTCGTTTTCTATGACCATCCAACAATGTCCAACTTTCCACGTTCTAACCCCGTACGTCCTGATCCCTCTCGCATATACCTTTGCAGATGGCACCGAAGAGAGCTCGAACTGGTGACGTCGCGTCCTCATCCCAAGAGGGAGATTTCTCGCAAAAAAGGGAAATGAGACCGGGAACGATAACAACGATTTTGGAGACGAAGCAAAACGTTCTCATTGAAGGGCCACCGAAGTTGGTTAAGATCGATCAACGCGATGAAGCTTATGACAGGGCTAGGCATCTCTCCAAACTCAAGCAACGCTCAAGCAAATTCATGTGTGAGCACACAATGCGGGAATTGGGAATTCAAGCCAGAGTACATCTTTGAGAAGCTCGGCTGGGGACAATTAAGCAAGAGCGTAGAACCATCATTCAGAAGCAACACTCGAGAATTCCTAGCCACATACTCATGCTACTTCCCCACAGATAATTCGATAGAAGAAGCATACATGGAGTTCCGACTGAACAAGAGGTGGGTCCGGTTGAGCATGACCCAATTGGCGGACATCCTGGAGGTCCCCAAAGGGAAGCACTCCCTCATTCCCACCATATCGGCATATGTTTTGCAAGACTTTTGGGAGAAGATAGCTATATAGAACTACTCGAGCTCCGCGGGAAAGATATCATGGGTGCAACACCCGGCTATCCGATACGCCCATTCTTTGATGTCCAACTTCATCTTCGCTAGAGATGAACCCGACAAGATCCACAAGATCGAGCTGGGATACCTCTACGAAGCGCTACGGGAGTTCCATGACGGGCCATCACTCGACTCATACGTTCGGGCCCCATGGAAGGATATGGATTTAGCTTCGAGGGTAGCTATGCATCTACATACAGTGGCCACCACCAAGGCCAATGAAATATGCATCTGCATGGGAGGGATGATCACGAAGATAGCTCAGCGGGTGGATACGGGGATCGACTTTTACCAAACCGACATCGTCGACACCAACATCCTCCTCAACATGGAGGCCCTTCGACTTAGAGGGCACATTCAACGGAAAGGATGGGAATGGGTTTTCACGGGAGATGACGGACTGAAGCGATACATAATGCTCCCAAGCGAATCCATAGAGACATTCACACCCGCAACGCTGCGAATGGACTTCCTTGATATTGCTCCGGCTCGAATAAGGGAACCGAGGGGAAGAAGAGGTGGACCACCGACTCAGGGCGATAGAGGTCAATCAAGCTCCGCCCCGACCCTAGATTGGACCTCATTCTACAGAAGCTAGAGAGCTTCGATACTCGTCTCACTGCCATAGAAGAGTTGGGCCCTCGACTCACCTCCATCGAGGAATCCATGGTGGACCACTTCGCCACTCTAGAGGCCACTCTCAACTGCTCTCTCGAGAGTGTCCAGTGCGAGATCATCAGCACGGTGGACAGATTTATGGATGATGATGAATCCGATGCGGGAGGATCAGCCCAAGCGAGCGAAACCGAAACTTCATCCGCCTCCGGTGCCAGCAAGGGAGGCAAGAAGACATCACCTTGATTCCACCGTCCCTAGGATAAAACTTTATATCTTTTTGTTGAGCCATGGTTTGATGCCATTGATCGAATCCACAACTTATGTCTCGTCTTTTGAATTTTTAATCTTTTATATGATATCTTGGCATATTTTGGGATTTATTGGTTCTATCGAGACTCGGCTAGCTCAGCAACTGCTCATATTTCGACTCGAAAAAAAATTTCATCAGAGAAAACAGGCGGGCCGCTTGTTTTTACGAGCGGTCGCCTACTTACTAAGGGAGACAACGAGCGACCGCCTGTGAAAACAGGCGGGTCGCCCGTTTCCTCTGAGCTGGGAAAGAAACGATGGATAAATGAGTGACCGCTCGAGCGGTCGCTTGAAAAATCTCCTTTCATTTTGGCAAATCGAGCGGTCGCCCGCTCGTATTCTCTGACAAATTTTCGATATTTTCTGTGTGTTTCAGATGGATTCCAGCAGCCGTTGGGGAAAAGCGCGAAACTACATTTTGGACAACATACCGGTTTTGCAAGACTTCAAGCCACAAAGCACACCTTTCTCAAGTCTTGTAGATGTGGCTCCCATCGACGTTGACTCACCGCGGTACCAACACCATTTCAACCTAGATCCAACGAGGAAGTCTAGCCTTACATCGAATTCAGAACAGAGGCATCAAGGCCTCAAAGTTCGTGCATCACAGCATCCTGCCAAAACAATTTTACGAGAGAATCAAAGGGATGTTTCAACTCGTCGGATGGGACCGCCTATTCCGTGCTAACCCTCAGACGTATCGAACATTGACGACGGAAATCGCCTGCACATTCAACTGCTTCATCCCGAAGAACGGCAATCCTAGGGATGGCTACCTTGGGTTCTGATCACTTGCATGACGAGTCTTAAATTTATAACCCGAAACACAACTAATCCGCAAGTATACGGATGTCGTAGTACCGAGGTCGAACACAAGGACTTAAGCGGTTAAGCTAGGAATCGTCTAACACTAGGAAAATGGTAAAAATAAAGTTGATGATTGTGTTTTTTTTTGTGGTTTTCAAAATTGCAGAAAATTAAATGAGAGAAAGTAAAATCAAAGACAATCACAATTCAAGAGGGGGTAATCGATTGGCCAAGGGTTATGGGTTTCGGGGTTCACCAAACATGCGAGATGTGCTAAATATTTAGAATCTATTTCATACTTCCTTTGAAATTGGGGATTCCAAGATAAAGATCGGGACTTGCTCTCTCGAGCTAAATACCCACTACCCAAGACGACGTTCCATCTACTTTCGTAACTTGGAATGGAATCTTGAGTGCATTGAACTCTCTTGTCAAAATCCTAGGTTGGATTGAACCAAATTTCTTCGCTTTCAATCACAACCCTATTGATGAATGCATCAAGGAGTCAAGGTGTCATGTCTCCATGGAAACCAAGACTCTAAAATCAACTCAAGGGATTCTCATCCCAAGAGAGCATTAAAATCCATTCATCAATCCAAAACATTCCCTCTCATTCAATGGCAATCCATCTACTCATGAATCCTAAGTCTCCAAAGAGATTCAACCAAAGAGGGATATGAAAAATAAGCATAGAAATCACCCATTGAATGAAATGAAAGTCTAATCAAAGCATAAACATAGATTCATCAAGTGGGTTCACACATCCACACATGAGGCTTCACCCTCAATCCATAACTATATAACTACTCACAAACCATGTTCAAAAGCAAAGCAAAACAAAGACAAAGTGTAGAAATCATAGAGAGAGAGTAGTGAGATGCTCAAGAGGTCTTCAATCTTCAATGAAGTCTTCTTCTTCTTCTTTCACCTCTGAGAGCTCTTCTTTTCTCTCCCAAGGTCTCTATTTTCGGCCCCCAATCGAACTTAGGGTTTTCTTGACTCATTTCCCCTCTAAAACCCGAAGAGAGATGCGAAACGGCGTAGCTTTGGCCGAGTCTGTGTAGTGGTCCGTCCGTTCTAGGTCGGTTCAGTTCGTCAGACCGTCCGCTCTGTCTCTGCAGACCGTCCGTTCTGTTTCTCCGGACCGTCCGTTCTTGCTCCTCAGACCGTCCGTTCTGTGTTGTGATGCGGTCCGTCCGTTCTGGCATCCTGGTTCGGAGGGCTGTCTCATGGTCTGTCGGGTCTGTGCTCCCAGTCCGTCCGTTCCAGCATATGGGTCCGTCCGTTCCAGACCAAAAATCTGGGGAATTATGCTTCTGTCTTCTCCGTTTCGTCCCGAAAACCCTCGAGTTCCTGCAATGGTCAAAACCTAGTTCCAGAGACCTAAAGATGGCTCTAATATGCCTAGTATGTGTGAAAACCGTTTAGAAACCAAAGGCATATTCGGTATAAAATCCAGATAAAATCTGAGCCATCATGTTCCGACTAGAGGGGCGACAATTCTATCTCAAGGTGGAACAACTTGCTGAAATTTTGGGCGTCCAAATGAGGACCACCGCTGCAATACCGAAGATCACGATCACCAAAGCCCGAACTTTCTGGATGCAAATCGCATCGAGCACGTTCCGACCATGGCACCTCGAAGCACTAATGATCCGGCATCCCGCAGTGCGCTACTTTCAGCAATTCATGGCCTCAACACTGTTTGCCCGAGAGAACCCAAGGGTCGTTTCAATCACTGAGCTCAACTCCTCATGGACCCTCTTCATTTTATGATGAATAACCGGCTTGAAATTGCTGATATAGCACCAAGGGTGATCGTCCACATGCATTCGGTACTCTCTTCCGACCTTGATTCAATTTGTTTTGGAGGTATAATAACCTTGACTGCAGAGAGGGTGGGAATCAACCTCGGGCCATTTGTACACGACGCCATACATGCAGACACGATCAACTTCATCGATCTTGTGGAGAATGGCCTAGTCAAAGAACAACAAGGTGAGATACTGTGGAAGTTCGTAGGTACCGAGGGCATGTACCGATCATTCAACATGTCATATTACGTGCTACCCCCACTAACGGAAGAAGGCATACGGTTCGACGTCGGACAAGATCTCGGCACGGATAGCGATGAAGAAGACGACCACATACATGCCGACTCGAACGACTCCTCTCACGAGTCTTGCTGAGGACCCAACTGGTTCTCTCTTTCTCAACCTCTCCCTTTGCATTTTCACAACATAGCATTGTAGTTTTCTCACATTGCATAAGTCTCATTGGCTCACGATGCCCGCGAAGGAGAAATTAGAATGGAACACCACTCCATCGGAAAAGGTAACACACTCATTCCCTTTATTTGATTCGTTCTCTATTTTTTCCTTCGAACCTCCCCACTAACCGAGAGTTAACACCGCGGACGGTATTCAATTCAAGTCTGGGGGGGAGGAGTGACACTAACACACCTCATACCCATGAGCCCTGCATATCATTCACATCATTTGCACTTAGAATTATGCATTCCATTTTCAAAAAAAAAAAAAAATCTTGCATTCTGTACATACTTGCACGGACTGTCACTAATATGTTGCATATATACATATAGGCCTATGAATGCATGCATACACTTGCATAAGATTTTTCCTCTCAAAGATTTGGTCGGATGACGATGTTGGGGACATAGAGTGAGGATTGTTTTGGAAGGGTTTTAGGAGCTGAATTTAGATTCATCTAAAAGAATTGAATGGATTGTCGAGTAAGGTAGAAATAGTTGTTCCAGTCCTAGAGTGAATGAATATCATGTGGGATGATTTGGTCTCCTAAAGTCTAGGTGGAGTAGAGGTTACGAACTGAGCGCGAAACATCTCCCTAAAAACCACCCCTTTGTCCTCCGAGTTAGGAAGCCTATAGGAAACAACAAGCCCTAGAAAATACGATGCATCCCGACACTCCTCTGTCATCATCTCGTTAATGAAAATCATTCGGGGACATGAGTGCGTCGAAAACGAAGGCTCGGATCTAAGTTGTGGGGCAAGAGCACAAAAGAAAAAAAAGAAAAAAGAGTGACACTTGTCAAATTCCAACGTCCTAGAAGCTCGAAATTGCATAGAAAAAAAAAGGGGAAAGAAGAAAACGAACACAAAAAACATGAATAAGAAAAAGAAGACATGGGGCAAGGAAAAACAATGAAATTATAGGCTAAGTGACTTTTGGAGATCTCATTTGGGATGTGTTTAGGAGATATGCTCGGCAAGTAGAATTTACTCCATTCTAGATCGTGGGAAGCTATGAAAATTCCATTGATAGACTTCTGCTTGAATGCTGGAAAAGATAGAGTATACCAAACCCGATTTCATTCGCAGCAATTTTAACCCGGGCGGCCAACCCACTCTAAACTCCCATTTGCTCTCCGACTATATCTCATCACCCCTTGGATGTTTTTATAACTGCACATTTACTCGAGGACGAGCAAACCTCAAGTCTGGGGGGATTTGATCACATGGGTTTTCCAACCGATTTTCTAACGTCATTAGTCCCATCTCATTACATATTTTGGGTATATTAAGACGTTAGATGGCCATGTGTAGGAATCTTCCTCTCTTTTTCCTTGCAGGACAATCAGACGAGGATCTTCGCGTACGAGGCACGGAAAAGGATCGGAACCGAGAAGCCCGGAGGTGCTCAGAGAAATTAAGCGAGCCGCTCGTTATTCCGAGCGGTCGCTCGATGTGACAAACAGGCTTCGAGCGGTCGCCCACAGAACCAGGCGGTCGCCTCACGCAACATTTGAGAGCGAGCGGTCGCTCGATAAAGTGGGTGGTCGCTCATCACGAAGAAAATGAGCGACCGGGAAGAAAAAATGGGCGACACTGAAGAAAAAGTGAGCAACCACCCGAAATCAAAATCGGCCCAAAAAGGAAAAGCCCGAATTTTGAGGAAAAACCTAGTTTTTGCACTTTCATAAAAAGGGGAGTTTGAGGAGAGAGAAAGGGGGCCGTGTTGGTTTAGTGCTCTATGATGTACTGATTATGAGCTTTGTTCAGATACATTCGATGTATTGATATTTTCTATGTGTTTTTATGAGAGTATTTTGTTCATTACATGTTCCTGCATGCTAGATCTGTTATGAAATCCATGTATCATTATGAATGATACTAAACTCCCTAGTCTTGTGTTATTATGGGAATAACGACATAATAAGACTAGTATGATGTGTGATTGATGATCACATAGATGATCATAGGTATTGGATACGATCACAATCATAGGTATTCGTTGCAGAACGGAATACTGGACTGACCCGCATGAGATTGTCACATGGACTAGCGTCATGACTTGAATCTCATACGACGATTCCATGATTGGATCCTAAGACCTGAGATATCTACAGAATCCAACATGAGGAGTTGCGTGCTGTGATTACGTCAAACGTCCTGCGTAACAGGAGGACTATAAAGGCATGTATCAGGTACGAAACGAATCATGTACTGGATGTTAGATAGTCAAGACGGGATTTGTACCTCTCGTAAAAGAGAGAGATATCGCTGGGCCCCTCGTGTGAGCAAGACTGTAGAAATGTGTGGCCGCACTATAGACGAACATCGTCTATTTCAGACAGTCGAACTCAGTGAACGAGAAAGCAGTCGAATCAGATAAGGTGGCTTGTCCATGCCTTATGTTCGACATATGATATCGCGATACAAAAGGATCATCAGTCGGAATCATCACTGGCTTTCGTATGATCACAAACAAACTCTATTCGAGATAGGTAGTCATAGTGTCTTGCTAGAGACCGCCTATGACTTGTATATCCAGAATAGAGATTTTGGATTATACTGCTATATCGAATGAGCCTACAGGGTCACACACAATAGGGATGGACAAGTACGTGTGCTAAATTATCCCGATTAGGAATCCTAATTGGATTGAGATTCCTAATTGGAATAGGAATCCTAATGGGATTAGGAATCCTATTATGTATAGGAATCCTAATGAGATTAGAATTCTATTACATCTAGGAAACCTAATGAGATTAGAATTCTAATAGGTTTAGGAAACCTAATTAGATCGAGATCTCTAGTCCTAGCAAACAAGTTCCAAGGTGTTGGAATCTATCCCGACGTGTGGATACGTGTAGAGGGCGAGGTATTCTTCCTGCCTTTCGTGATCAGACGTGTTCTTCGATTGATACAGGCCCCGGATCGATTGAGGTAAGCGTTCTAACGTTTCTACGATTCATTAGAAGCATGGTTCTAGGGTTTATTAAATTTTTGTTTTACATCCGCTGCGCAAACCCTAGAATCGATCTCTTAGGAATAGGATTCGCTCATGAGATCCCAGGAAACCCAACAGTGGTATCAGAGCCTGGTTGCTCTGTTTTGATTTCGTAGAACTCGATCACGCATGTTTTAGGATTTGAATTGTTTGAATCCATGTTTGCTTTGATATCTATGCATGTTTGATGATTGAATCTAGTGTAGATTGCATGTTTCATGTTGCATAGAGTGCAGGAGTTCGAATTTTGGGTGTACAGAAGAATTCGGTTCAGTTTCGGGTCTGATCGGGGCTGAGAACGCGGGGAAACGCGATCTGATCACGAAGAACTACCCTAGACCGTCCGTTCTGATAAGCCGGAACGAACGGTCCACGGGTGACGAACTGATTGGCACAGAACGGAAGGTTGGACCGTCCGTTCTGACTTTTGCAGTCGAGACCGAACGTTCTACCAGCCTGGAACGTCCGTTCTACCTCCAGAACGGACGGTCCGAAGTCAATATTCCGAAAATATCCGTTTTCGAGGTCCGATTACGCAATCGTTGCATAATCTAATCAACTGTAACTCAAATAGACATGATTCATTCTTATAGATGGTCCATAGTGAATGAATACATGTAACTTAATCAAGATATAGTATATGCTTGATTGAGTGGGAGCTCCGAGATTGGGATTACATAATCGAATGGATGGTCTATTCAGATTATGTAATCGCCGTGCTTGTCGCATGCCTATATGAATTTTAATGGTTAAAATTGCATGATAGGCTTGATCTATGCATATTTAATGATGTTATGATTGTTGAATGATGCATGGATGAGTTTGGGTATTATCTTGGTGAGGCAAGATGGAGAAATGGTGGTTCTCATAGCTTGAAAGTAGATGCTTGATCTAAGTGTGGTTTCGAAAATCCCTTGTTTATGTAATGCTAAGTGTGTACCTCCCATTATTAGAGCGCCTGTCAAGGCATCGATCATCCGTAACACGGGTTATGCCAAAGCTGAGCGTGCCGGATTATCTTTGTGAGGCAGGGTAGCAAATCGTGGTTCCTACAGCTTGAATATGGTTTATCTTGGGTTAAGTTGTCAAGTTTGACTTGAGACTTAATGGTACAGATGAGACGAGTATGCAATGATATTTGATATCATGGTCTCATAAAGGATCTAAGAGTCATATTGGATATGATTGACATTAGATGTCTACCTAAATAGCATAAGGATAGGTGTAACAATTTGTTCTTGTGTGAAATACGGGTCTTAGTCCCATAATGGAAATTTATTGTAGGGTTAATTTTCTTTATTGGAATATAGCTCATCTTTGCATCTGTGTTGTCATTGTTTGATGATGGACTAGCTGGTAGTGGATCACAGATAGACTGACACTGATTGATGATGGACTAGCTGGTAGTGGATCATTGATAGAATCTGCATGTAGATGTGTTTTCGTTCTGTTTTGTCTTTTTCTGTAGGACATAGCGTTAACCGGTATTGTACCGAAGTTGACGATGCGATCTATCCTTATGAAGGATAAGACTCTAACCATGGCTTCTAGATCGATCATTGATGCTTATTGGAAGCATGTGGATGATGATCCGGACAAGTCTAGTTCGACGTTTGGAAACATGATCTCTGAATTGCGTAAGCGATTAGAGGACATGGACGATTCTTTGGTAGTTGATCAGTTGAATGCGTCATTCCAAAAGAGAGCTGAGAGGCATAGAAAGAGTGAAATGGTAGTTGTTGGAAAGAGTTCCAGCAAAAGGAAGCGTTCCAAGAGCAAGGGCAAGTGGAATGTGACAAGCGTTGTCATTGAACCTAAGCCTAAGTCCAAAAAAGAAGAGTGTTATTTCTGTCATGCCGTTGGACATTAGAACAGAAATTGTAGACTCTACCTGGAAGATCAGGAGAAGAAGAAGCTTAAAGAAATTTCGACTTCTGGTGTCTTCGTTATAGAGGCTAATTTGTTTACTTCTACGTCGTGGGTATTAGATACCGGAAGCGCCTCGCATATTTGTGGAAAGGTGCAAGGGTTGCGAGGAAGTAGACAATTGGAAAAAGGAGAAGTAGATCTCCGCGTTGGGAATGGAGCAAAAATTGTTGCATTAGCCATCGAGACTTTCGATCTGACTTTACCTTCTAGGCCTTGTATATGAGTTGCATGATTGTTATTTTGTTTATGCTATAAGTAAGAACATTATATCGATTTCATACTTAGACTCGGATGGTTTCAGATTTGTTATTGAGAACAAAGGTCTATCCATTTATAGAGGTGATTTATTTTATGGTAAAGGTTACCATATTAATGGCCTTTATGTTTTGGATGACGAACCGTCAAGATACAGGTCAATCTATAACGTTGGTGCCAAACGGTTTAAGCCGAACGACTTAAACCCAACCTTCCTCTGGCATTGTCGTCTAGGCCATATAAACAAGAAGCGCATACAGAAGCTTCATTCTGAAGGTCTTCTGGATTCATTTGACTTAGAGTCTCTTGAATCTTGCGAGTCTTGTTTAATGGGCAAGATGAC